>NC_056743.1:1048465241-1048765241 GCF_019279795.1 Protopterus annectens
AAACCACAAAGATCTCCCTTACAAAACTATTGTAAACCCTTGCTCACACATACACACACACACACACACACACACACACACACACACACACACACACACACATAGTAAGCTCACCCAAATACAGGTCAAGATGACATGAATATGTAGATTCCAAATGTCTCCATAGCCAGCTTGGTAGATATTGGTATGTTATGATACTATCACAATTGTCTTAGGTTTATAGACAGCCATTTAATCCTTAAAGAAATAGTCAAGTGAGAGATGTACATACATAATTTCATTGTAGGCAAAACTTTCACATAAAGAGAATGTTGTCAAGAACACACACACACTACATTCACCACACATAGTGTCCACTACACGCACAGACCAATGTATACTGAGGCACTCAAAAGCAATATTCCTAAACCTCAAAGATCTCCTAAACTTACAAACCACAATGCCTATCCTCAGTAAACTCAAAAGCATGCACCAAAATCAACACCAAACACTACATGTAGACCTACACCCAGTGGACCTCCAAAAGCAAAGTACATAATGCAAACAAAGATATTACCCAGGACTCTAGTCATAGGGGACTCCATTGTATGATGCACGGATTCCCAGCTCACCAAACGGAACAAGGAAAAGATAAGTTAGTTGCTTATTTGAAGACAGGATCCGCCAAGTCACTATACCACAAGTACTAAAATGATTCTATCATAGTCCATGTGGGTGTAAATGACCTGAGACATACCTCCCTGGACTACATAAAGAGAGACATCAATCTCTCAGACTATGTGTCCCAGGCTGGTATGTGCCTTGCACTGAGCAGCATTTTACCTTCACCAATGACGATGTCATAATAGAACAAAGGATGATTGACTTCAATAATTTGGCTTAGTTTCTGATGCCATTCTAAATGAATACAATATTTATCAGCATGGGAGGACATGGTTAATAAACCACATTATTTTGCCAAAGATGGTCTGCACCTATCCCTCCTGGGCTTCTGAATATTGGTCTGAAACTTTATCTTCCCCAGAGAGCCTTTTTTAGGTAATGTCAAACTGACACTGACAAACATACCAACTTTGCAAATAAAACCCAAACAAACCTTAAGGTGCTACTGCTCAGTGCTAGGAAACAAGAAACTGCACACCCTTCATGCTCTCCTTACCCTGGTGAATATAGACATCTGTGCTGTTACCAAGACATGGTTTAAAGTTGCAGAAAGTGCTCCGGTAGTACAAGGTTTCAGTGCCTTACACACATTTAGACCTTCAACTACACAGACAGGGACTAAAGGTGAATGAGTCTTAATCTATATGAACAACAAGTATACCTCTAGACTGGTCAAACAGGATGATGACCTGGAATTTATCCATGTGCAAATCACCATAGACAAAGTCCCATACCATATCCTAGCAACCTATAGGTTACCCTTTATGTCACAAAAAACCCATAGCTCATACTTAGACCTACTGGAGACGCTCACCATCCAGTGTAATACCCTATACATGGGGACTTTAACTACCACTGTATAGACTGGGAAATCTACACTGCCTCAAACTTGCAGGCACAAAGATTCCTAGACTTTTCTAACACAAACACCCTTGACCAGATAGTGTGCACACCCATACTGGACCAGGTATTCACAATTATGGGATAGTGCTGCACCTCCCCTCTCCCATGTTACTTCCTCACTGGTGAGGTCAGACCACAAAGCTGTCACCTTCGAAAAAAAAATCAACTTGGTAATCCCAAAAAACCCTGTAACAAGTAGGAACTTTTCCAAAGCAAACTACCTCCTGTTAAGCAATCATCAAAATTCAATGCCACTTTATACCCATAGTGAGTACACAGCAACTCATTCATAATTATTCACTGAGTTTCTGTACAACAATATAAATGACTGCATAGAGGCTGTTGTACCTGTCAGAAATAAACCCGAAACCAGCTCAAAAAAAGAACCAAACTGGTGGAATGCTCACCTTAATTGATTATACAACAAAAGGAAAAAAAGTCATGACTAAAACCAGGAAGGACAACTTCCATACAGATAAGAACTGTCTCATCAAACTAAACAGGAAACAACTTTTTCTTTTTCTTTCGGCTGCTCCCATTAGGGGTTGCCACAGCAGGTCATCTGTTTCCATTTCTTCCTGTCCTCTGCATTTTGCTCTGTCACACCAACCACCTGCATGTCCTCTCACCACATCCATAAACCTTATCTTAGGGCTTCCTCTTTTTCTCTTACCCGGCACCTCCATCCTTCTTCCAATATATCTAGCATCCCTCCTCAGAACGTGTCTGAGGAGGGATGATGGATATATTGGGAGAAGGAGCAATCTCACCTCTCTGGCTTTGTCTCCAAACTATCTAACCTGAGCTGACCCTCTAATATACTCATTTCTAATCCTGTCTATCCTCATCGCACCCAATGCAAATATTAACATCTTTAACTCTGCCACCTCCAGCTCTGACTCCTGTCTTTTCATCAGTACCACAGGCTCCAACCCATGTAACATAGCTGGCCTCATTGCCATCTTGTAGACCTTCCCTTTTACTCTTACTTGTACCCGTCTGTCACAAATCACTTCTGACACTCTCTTCTTCACTCACTTCACCCTTCCTGCACTCACTTTTTCACCTCTCTTCCACACTCACCATTACTCTGAACTGTTGTTCCTAAGTATTTAAACTCATCCACCTTCACCAACTGTATTCCTTGCATCCTCACCATTCCTCTGTTTTTCCTCTCATTTACACACATATATTCTGTCTTAGTCCTGCTGACCTTCATTGCTCTCTTCTTTAGAGGGTACCTTCACCTCTCCAGGGACTCCTCTACCTATTCCCTACTCACACTACAAATCCCAGTGTTATCCACAAACATCATAGTCCAGAGGACTCCTGTCTGATCTCATCTGTCAATCTGTCCATCACCACTGCAAACAAGAAAGGATTCATAGCTGATCCTTGATGTAATCCCACCTCCACCTTGAATGCATCTATCACTCCTACTGCAGACCTCACCACTGTTACACTGTCCTCGTACATATCCTGTACCACTCTTACATACTTCTCTGCCACTACCAACTTCCTCGTACAATACCACAACTCCTCTCTAGGCACCCTGTCATATGCTTTTCCTAAGTCCACAAAGACACAATGCAACTCCTGACCTTCTCTGTACTTCTCCATCAACACGCTCAGAGCAAACATTGCATCTGTAGTGCTCTTTCCCGGCATGAAACCATACTGCTGCTCACTAATCACCTCCCTTCTTAACCTAGCTTCCATTACTCTTTCCCATACTTCAGGCTGTGGCTGATCAGTTTTATCCCTGTGTAGTTACTACAGCTCTGCATATCACCCTTATTCTGAAAAGTCGGTACCAATACACTTCTTCTGCACTCCTCAGACATCCTCTTACTTTACAAGATTCCATTAAACAATCTGGTTAAAAACCCTACTGCCATCTCTCCTAAACACCTCAATGCCTCTACAGGTATATCAGAAGGACCAATAACCTTTTCTTTCTTCATCCTCTTCATAGTTGTCCTTACTTCCTCCTTGCTAATCTGTTGCACTTCTTGATTTACTATCCCCTCATCATCCAACCTTCTCTCTCTCTCTCTCTCTCTCATTCTCTTCATTCATCAACCCCTGAAGAAAGTACTCTTTCTATCTGCTCAACACACTCTCCTTGCTTGTGAGTATGTTTCTCCCCTTATCCTTTATCACCCTAACCTGCTGCACATCTTTCTCAGCTTGATCCCTCTGTTTAGCCAATCGGTACAGGTCCTTTTCTCCATCCTTAGTGTCCAACCTTCCATACAACTCACCATATGCCTTATCCTTAGCATTTTCCACCACTCCCTTCATCATACACCTCATCTCGTTGTACTCCTGTCTACTTTCTTCTAACTGTCTCCCTTACCACATCTGCTGTGGCTGTCTAGCTATCTGGTAGCTCTTCACTGCTACTCAGTGCCTGTGTAACTCTTCCCTGAACCCCATCTTACAGTTATCCTTTTTCACCTTCCACTATTTGACCCTTGGCACTGCCCTCACTCTCCTCCTCTTCTTGATCACCAACATCATCCCACAGACCACCATCCTATGCTGTCTAATTACTCTTTACCCTGTCACTACTTTGCAGTCTCCAATCTCCTTCAGGCTGATCCTCCTACATAGGAAATAATCCACATGTGTGCCTCTTCCTCCACTCTTGTACGTCACCTTATGCTCCTCCCTCTTCTTAAAGTATTTACCACAGCCATGTCCATCCTTTTCGTAAAATCCACTACCATCTGACCTTCTGCATTCCTCTCCTTAATACCATACCTATCTATCACTTCCTCATCCCCTCTATTCCCTTAACCAATATGCCCATTGAAATATGCTCCAATCACCCTCTCTTACCCTTGAGTACACTCTCCACCACTTCATCTAACTCCCACAAAAATTTTTCTTTCTCATCCATTGCACACCCAACTTGCGGAGCATATGCACTAACAACATTCATCATCACACCATCAATTTCCATCTTCATAAACATCACTCTATCTGACACTTTCTTCAACTCCAAAACACTCTTGACATACTGTTTCTTCAGGATAACCCCTACCCCATTTCTACTCCCATCCACACCATGGTAGAACAATTCGTACCCACCTCAAATACACCTGGCCTTACTCCCCTTCCATCTGGTCTCCTGGACACACAATATATCAACCTTCCTTCTCTCCATCATATCAACTAGCTCTCTGCCTTTACCAGTCATTCTGCCAACATTCAAAGTTCCTACCCTGACTTCTACACTTAACTTTCCTCCTGTCTTCCTACCTACAGGCATGCCTTCCCCCTGTTCTTCTCCTTCTCCTTCAGCTAACAGTAGCTCAATTTCCACCAGCACCCTGTTGGCTAACAGTACTGGAGGCGGTTGTTGTTAAATTAGGCCTCAACCAATCTGGTATGGAAATCTGTATTGTTGTCCGCATATTTGCTCTGGCAAAAATTTTACACCGGATGACCTTCCCGACATAACCCTCCCCATTTATCTGGGTTTGGGACTGGCAGCAAGAAATACACTAGCTTGTGCATCCCCTAGTCGCTGGGTTCAAACTTAACAGGAAACTAACAGGACTAATTAAATCCAGCAAGGCTACTTTTGAGGTCAAGATAGCCTTCTAGGCAAGACAGCCACAAGGTCTTCTACATATATGTCTGAACTCTCAAAGGCAACACACTGCAGTATGTAGAACTGCAGATCAATGGTAACACTTTCACTGAGCAGAGTGAAACAGCGAATCTGTTGGCTGACAAATTCATTTAAAACTTTATCCCTCACGCACCAAGAAATCCCTACAAGCATACCCCCTCAGCTATTAGTAGGGAGCACATCCTAGCAGAGCTTGCTAAGGCTAAAAACACAGCCTTAACAAGATGTGATAAAATCCAGGGATGCCTCTTAAATAGCCTGAAGCATGACCTATCAGGGCCACTGGAGTCACTATTTAGCTATTTTCTCAAAACAGGCTTTGTCTTACTTGAATGGAGGATGGGAACTGTTATCCCTCGCCACAAGGGTGGGCCATTATCTGACCTCTGAAATTGCAGACCCTTTAGTCTGCCTAGTCTTATATACAAAGCCATGGAAGGAATTATCCAGGAAATGATAAAAGACAAAGACAACCTTCAGGCACTGCACTCAATCCAGTTTGGCTTTGTCAAGGGAAGGTCATGCCTACTAAACCTGGTGGGCTGCTTTGAGAAGGTCACCAAATCAGTGGGTGAGAGGAAAATGGTACATACTGCCTACCTAGACTTGGTAGGACATTGGATACAATATCCTACCCAGGCATTGTTGAAAAACTCACTGAATTGGGCATAAACTATAATATATTGGATTGTCATCTGGCTCACAGATAGGACTCAGGAAGTCAGGATTGGTGAGACTATCAGCAATGGGGGTCCCCCAGTGCTCCATGCTGTGGCTGCTTCTCTTTGGCATTTACTTCTTGGAGGTCAAGACTAATATCAAGAACCTTGACCAATGGATGAGAAATCAGAAATTCACCCCAGGTCCAGCACATATGTCTCTGATGGACGGATGCATACAGCAATGCCTCCTCCATATAATATTTAGCAATGTCTAACTAACATACCCCCTCCTAATATGTCTATCCTACAGGTGTGGATCCTCCATGACAAAAATACAAGGGGACAAATTTGTGTTGTGAGGCTAGGCTTTTAAAGGATCTAGTCTAGTAGACACATATGACCCTCTGAACATGATCTCAACTACAGATGATCCAGCAGTGAATTATTTTCTAGCATTAGTATGTAAGAACATGTGTAATTTAGTCTCATTGCTGCATTTGCCTGGAGTGAGCACTACCACACACCTTCTTATCCCAGCCATAAATTATCTCTACCCCACCCTTTCGTATTTATACAAATCTAGATAATCCTGTAAAAAAAAAAAAAAAAAAAAAATATATATATATATATATATATATATTTCCTTATTTCTTCAGTATGTGCTCTAAGACATGTTAGTTGTTTTTAGTTTAATGCTTTTAATATGCTTTGCTGCTTTAAAGTGTAATACCTTGAATATTTTCAGCATAAAAATTACCAAAGGAACTTGAGAAATGGAAAGCAACTGAATGAATTACTGTGTAACCTTTAGCATCATCAACCCCCCTTTTTCACATTTTCTACATGGGGTCAGTGTATCATGTCAGCTGTCGCCGTCTCTCTCTCTCTCTCTCTTCAATGTCACACTCCTGAATTCTTTGACACTCATGCCTGACTGTTGGATGACTTCTTTGCTGGATGTCCTCGTTTTTTCTTACCTTTTTTCTCTGTCTGTCTCAAAGTCACCATATTGTTTTCTGCTTTTCTACACATGTGCCCAGACCACCGTAATCTGTTCTCTTTGACAATCTACCGTTAGAGCTACTTTGGCTTCTCCTCTGATGTTCTCATTTCTTCATCTGTCTCACGGTGTGCATCCTTCTACTCATCTCAGGCACTTCATCTCCATCACATCTAGCTTCCTCAACTGCTCTGCCTTCACTGCCCAGGTTTCTGTACCATACAGTAGTACTGGTCATGCCACTATTTTCTACATCTTACTTTTCAGCTTCTTTGGCATTCTACTGTTATATACTGCACCTGACACCTTGTGCCAGTTGGCTGCAGATCCTCTGATTCTGGCTTTGACCTTCTCATTTAGACTTTCCTTCTCCTCAACCAACCTTTCTAAATACTTGAAACTATTGACCCATCCCACTATCTTCCCTTTTATGTCAATTGATTTCTCCTATTTGCTGCCATTACCACTGTCTTATCTGTGCTTAGTTTAATTCCATGTGCTTTCATTTTTGCATTCCATTCGCCGATCCTTTGCTGAAGTTCTTGCTCAGAGTCTGCCTGTGATGCCACATTGTATGCATACAGCAACTTTGATCTGTCCCCTCTGATCTCTGTTAATGTAGTCCATCACCAGTATGACCAGGAGTGGGTCCAGATCTGAACCCTGATGCACCCCCACTGCCACTGGGAACCCCTCCATGATACTGAGCACTGTTTGTACTTAAGTCATTGGGTTCTTGTACATAGTTTGCACTAATTCTGACAATTTTTCTAGTACTTTGAACCACCACAGGATTGCCCAAATCAGCTTTCTTGGAACCTTGTCATATGCTTTCTCTATGTCTAGGAATGTCCAGTTGGCCTGTTTCTTCATCTCTAGCTTCTTCTCAACTATGCATCTCACTGCAAACATCAGGTCAGTTGTGCTGCAATCCTGATCTAAATCCAAACTGCTCATCTCGCATTTTACTTTTTTTGTATTCATTTATCAATCACCCTCATAATCTTATAACCCTTTTAATGTTAGATTATATTAATAACTTTATATTCCCTTTTTCTGAAGCCTACAGTTTAATGTAGATTGCAGATGGGCTCCTGTCACAACAGTGGTTTCCATTCAGGCTATAACCAAAATTTGTAATACCCTTGAAAAATTCTGTTTGTTTTGTATGATATCTCTTCAACTTGTAATTATCATCATCATGCCATCTGATTAGTTTAGTGAAGGACCCAGGATATCAGATGAGCACTGTGCCTTAATACTGTCAGTTTCTCCATCCATATTCAATTTGATCTCTTCAGAGATTATAAAGAAATATGGTTATGCCCCTTTTTAAGCTTTTCTTACATTTTGAGCAACTTCTGCTTTTCTCTCTAATTCCTTGATCTACACAAGAGCAGAGCATCTCTCTGTCTGTCCCCCTCTCTCTCTATTCTGGTAACCTGATTTCAGTTAGTCTGGCAGTTTAGCACAGAGGATTAAGGCTAAGAGCTGCTAATATGCTTCATCCTGTGGTCTAGGGTTTGATTCACATAACCTCCACTTGACTACTATTTTTCTCTGAGCAGCAAGGTGCTTAACTGAATACTTCTCATAGCTTGTCCCTAAAAAGAGACCTGTGACTATTGAGTTTTCCAGTTAATACATGAATTAAATATTGCAGTCTAAGTAAAAGAGGGCCTGCCACTGTAAGGAAGAAAAGCTCAGTGTTTCTGTCATGCTCCTCTCAAAGTGTAGAGGGAAGATTTCTGTGTTACTGTTGCACCACCACATCCAGAAAAGTCAGGAGGAAATGCATTGGGACTGTAACAAAACAAAACAAAACAAAAAAAAGAATGAAATGGGAGCAGCATATGGAGGGTGGAACAAGTTTACATAATAAGCATAAGCCATTTGACTATAAAGGGACATTGTGGTCTTATCCATGTGATGGGTGGGGGGGCTCTGATCATGACCCCTGTTGCCACATTACAATGACATTAGGCAGGAGAGATTAATACGGGTGTATAGGGCCTTTGCTTGGGATCCATGGCTTATGATCTCCCCCAAATTGTATTTTGTTTTTTGTGCCTTTCAGTCAAAAAAATCAAACCAATTTGAGTCTTTTGCAGTACTCTCATAAACAAACTTACTTTTCTTAACTCTCTGCTTTCTTTAAAAATGTTGGTGTTTACCTACTGATTGCAGACAAACTCAAGATGCGGAATAAACATTCACTTAGTTGAGACTTCTAGAGAGAACTACAGATCACAGATGAACAGTTTATAATTTCCTCAGATTGTACCCAAGTTATCATTTCCAGCACATCTTCTATTTCTACTAGTTGCTTAGCAGTGTGTCATGTGCGGCCTTCAGCTCCAGTATGTATAAACTGCTTAAAAATGACTGGTATTCACTCTTGCAAACATAGTCTTACCTACCTCTTTATAAACTCTGCTCTGATAGCGTGATGCAAATAGTGATAACTTGTAGAAATCTTTTTCTCTCTATCAGTCTTGAAAAGAGCTTTATCCAAAGTAGCTCCAGCTGTGTAAAACTCATTTACCATGGAAATCTGATTTCTACCCTAAGCTCTCCTCTTTCATTTTTTTAAATTTCCCCCTAGTGCCTGCTAGTCTTTAAGCCTCCCCTCGATTAGATGTTACAGCTGATCAAGGGAGGGGGGGGGGTGTTATCAAGGTAGTGATGAGGGTGCTTTATGTTCTCAGTAGCATCTTATCAGTGAGAGCCTTTTTTTTTTATGGCCTAACTCCACCCGTCTGTGATGTGAGCACCTGCATCACTGCAAAGGTCACCTGCCCCCTTGTCCATGCATGAACACTCCCCCTTATTTGCCAATAGGTGCTACTGTCCCTGACTTGGATGGTTATACCCCATCTTTTCTTCCAGTGGCATTCTGCACTATCATGGAGCTTGGTTCTCCAGACTCCAGTCAAGATCCTATCATGAGAGCAGTGAATGAGCCAGGCAGAGCCACCATCCCACCCTCAGAATGGGGGCATGCCAATCCTCCCTGCTTGTGTCATCAAGCACTCGAGAAGCTAGCCAAACTCATGTCACATGGGCAGTAGTTAGGGCTTTATCCTTTTTTTCCTTCAATGCACATCTGTAAGTGTTTTAGGAAAACACTTTACCCTTACTTTTGACATTGTTAAATTCCACTTTCTACAAGTTTATGTACACTAATACCCTCCCTCTTCACTAAACCCTCTCAATAACCATTTCCCTTTCGCTAAACTTGACTTCCATCCCTTTATCATTCTTCCAACTTCTTCAGTTCCCCTTAAAGCCACTTGGCAAGCAAGCCTGTAAACCATCTATACTTGTTCAAATTGCCTATGTGCATACATGCTCCCGGCTATGTACACTGAATCACTGTAATACAATCCTCATTTATAAATACCATTGACTGTACAGCGATTTTGTACCTCCTAAGGTATGCATTCCTTACTGTCCAGTAATCTCTACTTTGTAAAATCATGTCCAGCAAGTGACACTGCTTGTCTGTTTGCCTAATGTGTATATTTTCTAAATTAACTGATCTGTAGCCCTTTGTGATTATTGTAACTTCTGTTATTTTGTGCCTTTGACCTAGGTCACAACCAAAGAGTTTTTAAACCAGCCACTTACCTAGTTAACAGACAGATATAAATAATCAAACACGTAAGTAAATGCAGGAAGAAGTATGCACTCTCTTCCTTAAGTAAGCTCCATTATCAAAACATTAGTAATGAAACCAGTGGTATCCTACTAGTGGCAACCTTTTTTTCATGATATTTTGTATCTTTTTGACTTGTGGGTTAGCTGGCCTTATGCTTTCATATCTACAAAACTGATCAAAGCTTGATATTTTGTTAAAATCAGAAAAGAAACACAATAATAATGTTTTCTGTTCATCTGCACCAAACCTCCTAAATCAAGCCATGCTTCCTTCCCCAATAGTGGCTGTTTATTGGCTATTGATAACTGTAAAGAATATTAGTTATGTTTTATACATTTAGTCTGCTAGATTTTAGTACCTAAGGAAATTTGAATGATTATATAACCTTTATAGTTTAGGACCTTTTAGTGACTACCTGCGTCCATAGCTCCTGTATGGTTTAACTCACTATCCTCTGTTCTGATGTCCCATATGGGTACTGTACAGTCTATAGTACTCAGTCAAAACTAATTGTACTAAAAAAAATCTATTATATTTAAAAGATTAAGAAAGTTACATACAAGAACTACAGTAATACAGTTAGTTGTATATTTTGGCTTGTTTTTCCCTTTTACCTTAATTTCTTGTGATTACATGTGTATTAATTTATTGTCTGATAGCCATGTTATTCTAGTCAGGGTCATGGTCAAACCAGAGTTTATCCTAACAGGCAATGGAAATAATGCTAAGAACTATTCCTGTGTGAGATACACAACACTCATACACACAGCTTTGGGCAACTTATAGAATTTAGCATGAAACCAAGGACCCTGATGAAAATCTAGGTGGACACAGGTAGTTAATGCTGAATATTGGCTTTGTACAAAATGGTCCCAGCTAGAAACTGAATACTCTTTTTGCTTACTAAATACATGAGTAAACACTACTGTGACGATAACTCTTCGTTGTAAGGGAGTCTGAGTGTACATTTCAGAGTCAACTTACCAAACAAACCTAAGAAATCAACTTGAATTAATACCTTTTACAGTGCAAGCTTGCTTCTCTATTGGAATGGTGTATTCTGCATCCATGGAACAAAGAAACGACTGTTTACAATTGTCAACTGATTATAATGTTCTTAGATTCAGAACTCATTTTAATGTACTACATCTGTTCATATTTAAAAGGATCTAAGGCAGAGTGTGGAGAAACCTGTCTTATGCATAGTTATATTTCCACTGGCACAATTCAGCTGTCATCTTTGTCATGCAACATTCTTATTTATAGTTTTATGCCAGGTCAGTTAAGGTAATAATATCTGTTTTGTAAGGATTAAGTGCAGTAATACTGCTTCCCCACCCTCAGATCTACTGTTAAGGTGTGTCTAGCACTAAATTGAACTTTCCCTGGCAATATACCTATTTTCAAAGTAATTACAGAAGTAAGTGGGCTGTAGCCCACTGGAGATTCTGGAGGTAGACATATAATTGGTGAATATGGTACAATTAATATGATCTGGAGGCTTCAAAGGTCATGATATTGCTGTAGCAGATGTCTGGGCTAGATACAATCTTCTGCCAGTATCACTATCTCTTCAGTTTGGAGATAAGGTTCTTTCATCTAGAGATGTACTGATGGTGATTCTTTCATCTAGAGATGTACTGATGGTGGTAAATAAATCATTAGATTTGCTCTGTTATATTGGATTCAATCATTTATTGATCCATATCGTCTTCAGTTCTAGACCCTCTTTTTTTTCACAGCTCCACCAGCTGACCTATGATATTTTGGGCATGTTTCCTAATTTAAAGGGATTGTGCAAGTTTTCTGACAGTAATCTTTAAATAATTCTAACATTAACTTTCTCTTTGACAGTTGAATTGTATAATATACACTACATTGCCTTGAAAGAAAAAGTAACAACTCTGTTAGGGAGTATGAGCTGACTACCACCAGGAAGAACTATGAACCATTTTAGTTTGAGCACTTCATTGCTTGTTAGTATTTTTAGTAGGTTTTCCTATAACAGTGTTTCTTTAAGGTTTCATTTTTTGACGACATGTCACTAGTGTATATTGGCAGACATC
Organism: Protopterus annectens; assembly: GCF_019279795.1. Classification (NCBI taxonomy): domain Eukaryota; kingdom Metazoa; phylum Chordata; order Ceratodontiformes; family Protopteridae; genus Protopterus; species Protopterus annectens. The sequence goes on from NC_056743.1 coordinate 1,048,477,840, forward strand.
ACTTGAAATTTAAGTGTTTTAGTGCTTTCTTTTTACCATAAATATTTTTTCAAATGCATTTCTTTAAGATTTCAAGAAGTAATACCCAGTCTTGTGTTTCTGTTGGCTATCTGTACTTTACTTGGCATTTACCATGAGTGGCAGTGAACGAACAGTTCTTATGAATGCAAAAACTCTTTCTACCTTTGTGGAATTGAGCACATTATGGGTGGGATAAATGGTTTAGTAGTTTAAATTAAATGATTTGTGCCAATTCAGTGAATGCAGATGCATTCCATTTTTGTTGCAGGTTTCACATACTGCTAATACTTTAAGCCACTTTATTAAAAGCTTTGGTTGCTATAGCTTCAGATTACAGAAATATATCTGGCAGGTTGAATGTAGAGTTTATATTGTATGAAAAGTGCTTGTTTTAGCACAAAATCAAACAACTGCAACACCGTAATGCTATCATGTGCATGTTACACAGCTTGATTGACTGTATTGTCGATCTAGGTATGACAGTTTAATACAGTTTTAAACTTAGGGCTCCTAATGTACTTACAATGATATAGAAGTGCCAAGTAAGTACTTCCACTACTAAGTAATGTCACTAAAATCAATATTTTCTGGCAAAAATAAATAATGCAGCAGTAAAGAAGAAAGTATACGAGTAAAAACTACTTCAATTAAATAAATAAATAAATAAATAAAATAAATAAATAATTAAAATAAAAAAGAAAAAACCTCAAAATTCCATACACTGTAAACAGCAACACCTGGATCGAATCTGAAAATAGTTCGTCAAGATCAGTGCTCTTCTTTGGTTAAAAAATTAATGAAATAATACTTACGACTTCACAAACTTCAAAGTTCCTAATTATTGCATACGCACCTCTGTAGAATGGTTTAGTTATAGTTGCACTACCTATTATATCAATAACTGATGACCTGAGTGTGGTATAGTGAAGATTTACCCATGGTTGGTGTTGTTTAACCACGAGGGACAAAGCTCGAGTGATTAAACAAAGCCAATTGTGGGTAAATCTTCAATATACCACACCATGGAGTTGGTTATTGCTATTATACAATGACATTATTTAAGAAACAAAATGACTTCCTTTTCTTAAATAATGAATTTGTAGAATGGTGCCGTGGTGTTCTTCTGCTTCTTCCTTGGGAACCTGTGGCATTGCTGATGTACTGCACATGCATATGGGACTTGCATTCCCATGCTTTCACAGTACATCAGTGCTGTGTGAAATAAGCAATGGAGAAAGGAATATCTCCGCTGCCAAAAAGAAACGTACAGGAGACATGGGACAAAGAAAATAAAAAAATAATCGGGTACATTTCTTTAATTTTTCATAATGTTCCTGATTATCCTTTTATTTTTCTCTGAGCCATCTCTCTCATTTGTTTGGGTCTCCAGTTTAGTGAGTTTATTTAAAAAAAAAAGAAAGAAAAACACATTTTTTATTGCATATACTGATGGAAGAAAGTCCAGGCGACCGGACCTTTTTCATTGGTATATGTTCGGATTTACAAAGGTACACTGTTTGTAACATGACTCTGATGATGCCTATGGAAGGTTAAAGTGCTCAGTCGTGTTTTACAGCTTGTGTGTGAAGTGTATTATTATTATTAAATGGATTCGTTTCAGCTTTGGACTGTTCGTGGAGTACTTTCTTCTTCTTCTTCTTCTTCTTTATATATTCTTCTGTGGTTTTCTGGACCCTGGTTGGGCTGACCAATCAGTGTGCTATTTTTTGAATACTAATGGCCAGTCATTGTATAATATTCTATTTATCACAGATCAAACCATGTGTTCTTCACTGGCATGTATGGAAATAGGAGCTGTCCCAAATCTTTGATACATAGAATCAAAGCAATTTCTTTATTACATTGAAACGCCTGCTCCTCGGCTTAGACTTTTCCTTGGATTATACTTTTGAAAGCCATCCTTCTAAAATGAGACACCACCTAAATTATTAGCAAGTTTTGCATTACTGTTGTTCCTCACTATAGTTCAGGCTGAAGACAGCTGCCTAAATGCCCTTTCATTATTAATAAAGCATATATATTTCTATCTGATAGGACCCTAACACATGTGATGTATAAGGTACTGCAATTGTGCTCTGATATCAGGAAGAAGCCAAGCTTATTAAGTACCTTTCTAATATCAGAAAAGTATTTAATATGTTATTGCTAAGCACCCCAATCCTCTGATAACATTGGATCTCATGTTAGGGATTAACAGGATGTAGAAATGGCTGCCGAAGAACAGAGGCGCAAAGTGAAATGGGTTTAAAAGATGTTGGATTCTTCACTTTTCTACACTTATAAACAAAAAGTGAGGTAGAATAAAGTTATTTAACAGCTTTTAAAGCCATTAGTTCTTCAAAGGGTTACTTAATTTTTGCCTGCTTTCTGTTTGCCATTATCATGTTTTACTGGCTCTCAAAGGCTTTCAAAGTAGGTAAAACATTCTGTGCTTGTACACATTTTTTCTGTAACTGTACCTGGAGCAGATAAGTAATTATTGATCTGGTCTCACAGATCAACTTAGAGAACAGATTTAGAAGGAGTAACATCAGGATGTATGGGATTCCTGAAAAAGAAGAGGGAGATACTGTCTGCCTAAATCTTTGAACATGCCTGAAGCTTTTTCCTTTAGCATAGAAAGGGCAAATAGATCACCTTCTGTCTCATCTTTAAAAAAAACAAACAAAAAACACCTTCAACAAGGTTAGTGATTGTAAGATTTTTCTCAAGTCAAAATAAGGATTTAGTCTTAAAAGCTACATGGACTAATTATTCAGTTAAAATTAAAGGAAATACTATAAGATTTGACAATGACTATTCTACATTAGTGATGTCCAAGAGAAAAACACGTGTGCCTTTTGTTAAAAGCTTAAATAACAGCAATATTAAAGCACAAAACTTGTTTCCAGCAAAAATAAGGATTCATCTTCCAGAAGAAAAGAAGATTTTTAACAACTTGGAAGATGCAATGGACTTTATAAAGAAAAATAAAATCCTAGAAGAAATGGATTGGAATCTATCATTTTCTTTGAATAGAACAACAACAGACAGTTGGTTAATACAAGACAAGATCAATAAAAAAAACTGAAGGACAAATGAAAATCAATGTATTTCTTGATTATGAAGACTGATTATTTTAAATATGTGCTTGAATACTTATGAACAGGTGCTGAAGATTACTTTTTACAAGGTAAATCATTTCTTTCTTTCTTCCCCTACTTCAAATGGTTACTAGTTCCCTTTCAAAAATCTTAGTTTGATTCTTTTAGCTATATATGAAATTAAAGACACTTATTTTAACTTAGAGTTTAAAAGATTAAACTATTCATCTTATTAAAAGTTGATCATTATTATGATGAAACTTATGTTAGGTGGCACATGTTCTGATATCTTGGCATAGTTGAGTAATATACTATTAAATATAATACACAATACAACACATGACACTAAAGAGGCACATTAAGTTACACTCTGAGTTCTTAAAATGGTCCAGTAGTGTGCTACTGATAGTATGCTTGACATGCAGTAGCACCCAGGAATATTGTAAAGAAAGTATAACAAATACAGATTTTTACATATATAAAAGTTACTATTGGAATGATAGCAAATAATTAGAGTAACACTTACACTTTTACAAGTTAAACATGGATCACACATAACACTAATTCTTTCAATGCACGTTTATTAAACCTCTCATACAAATAGTGCTTGCTGAATCGTTAAATATTATTTCTTTGAGTGCAATGGCTTTTTAGTAGTTGGGATACTTTGAGATTTTTATTTGGCAGTTTGGAGGGGCTGAGGGATTGATATGTGGTGTGGAGGTGGCTTTGGATTCACTTGTGAGCATTTTTGTGTGAATTGCAACTGACATTTTCAAGCCCTTATCATAAAAAAACAACTTGAAACAACTTAGAGTCATGAAAACTTTTGTGATGCTGCGAGAGTTCTAAAGATTCTAAGAACTGTCCTGGTTACGTCTTCCTGTCTAAAAGTAAATAAGCATAATATTTGGAATCATATGATAAGATGTCAATGGATACAAATTAGATAATAAGCGAAGACAGCAAATTACATTCTAAACCACTGTCCGTTATTAAATAGTTCTGAATGCTTGCAGTATAGCAAAAGGATAATTTATATATTGGCCTATAGAATGACAATTCTGACAAAAAATAGGATTGTGTTACTCTGTTATTTTATCTCTTTAATAATAACAAAACTCAATATCTCAGAACAATTTATAATGGAAAGTTTTAATCTTAAAAGGGAAGATTTTTCAGATGTTTGTTCAGATACTATTAGACATAACATTTAAGGAAAAAAATAGGACTGATTCTAACAGTAGTACTAGATTAAAGAGTATTAAGTATATAAGGACAAATATAAATGTTCTACTATATGATACTCTACACTATGATTACAGCTAAAATATAAAACCTAGAAACCAGAGAAAGATGATTGTAGAGTTATTCAGTTTGGTCAACTTGTAATAAAGATTCTGAACACCCGTTTAACTTTTCTTATTCATAATAGTTCACTGATGGGCTTTTTTAAGATGATGCCACACACATTAGTAGACACATTAATATGAATCAGAAGCGAGAAATAACTTTTGTTAGCCTAATGGAAAGTTTGAGAGGTAGTTTGTTCATCTTTTTTCAACAAACTAGGAATATGTTATTCCATGGTAGAACGTTTTAGGATTATACCATTAGGTATTTATTTCAAATATTTTGTCCATAACTAAGGATTTCATATTCTTATATATAAAGCATATAATGAGTTCTGTACATAAATGGCATTTTACTGTATTTTTTCTCTTATATAAATGTCTGATTTTAAATGCACTTCTATTAATTTTAATAGATTGAATAATCCAGTAAATGGGAGGGAGTCTGTTCAAATACTTGCAATTACATAAAACTCAAATAGTATTTCTACAGGAAACCCATTTACTTAATAAAGATGTAAATAAACATTAATGAATTGTTTGGTTTTAGCAGGTTCTGGCTTTTGAGCTAAAAGAAGAGGCACCCTCATTTTATGGAAGAACTCACCAGTAATGCCTAAAGTAAAATATACCTATATTGATAAAAATGGTATGTTAAGCATTGTAATTATTGAGTGGAACAGAAAACTATATACATTGGTGAACTGTTATTGGATTCCAGTGGTTGGAACTAAAGATGAAATAAATTACTTGGAGGCTATAACATATTACATGAAAGGTGACGTCATAATGGCTGGTGAGTTTAATTGTATTTTATCAGACAAAGATTCTACAGATGGATAGAAAGCTGAGAATCACATCTTCAGCCAAACACTTAGCAAAGTTTGTAAATCTAATTAATTTAAAGGTATATATGAGCTAAGGAAAACAAACTCCTTTCAATTTTCTCATTATTCATATAGGTATAGAACACAAATACTGGTAAAATTTTTGTCTCAAACAATCTGTTATCACATATCAGAGTTATTTCAATAGTTTTATGCCCATTATTGAACTATAATGCTATAATCTTTAATATTATTTTAAAAACTGGTAATCTAATATATCATAGAAGTTTACCAGTGTATATTATTAAACATTTTTTGGCATCCTAATAAACCAAGAGTTTCCTTTGGCACAGAAAAGGTTGGGATAATGGTGGAATAGGATTCCCTGATATTCAATTGTATGCTACTTCAACAGTTGTAAAAATCATAGCATTGTGTATAAAGCCAGCTTATGGTTCAAAATGTAAATGAATACATCAAGAAATATGATTAGTAAGTAATAAATATATCACAACCAGTCATAAATAAATAGCACCTAGTAGTTTTATCTGGTTATTAAAATATTTTTGCATAAATGGTATTACGCCCTCTTCTCAAATTCCATATTTTAAATGACAATTTTCTCTTCCCAAAAGTGTACATACTCTAACCATTGTGTTAAAGACTCAATATTTTCCATGTTTCCAATTTCATATAAAAATGACTGCTTAGGAACTCATAACTTCAAACAATTGCTGGTATTGAAACAACAAAGTAATTCAATTTATTGGCATCAATTCTTAAATGGTACTGATATATATATATATATATATATATATATATATATATATATATATATATATATATATATATATATATATATATATATATATATATATATATATATATAGTGTGTGTGTGTGTATATGTATATATATATATATATATATATATATATATATATATATATATATATATATATACTGTTGAAAATTTAAGGTCTAAATACAATCAAGATTCTGAGAATTGGTTACTTTTATAAATATTTAGTGACTTTGTGAACACAGAGGTAAATAAGATATTTATTCTAGATATAAAATTGTTCCCCAAATTATTGGAATTCTTAATAATAATGCAATGAAAAGTCATACTTGTTGCAAATTTATAACATTCTTGAGTTATATTTCACATATTTAGACAATTCCTATTGGAACTGCTCCTTAAAGATAATAATGAAGACTTCTCTGAATAATACAAGAAATTAATATTAAAATCTACAGATAAAACTACATCTTCATTATACTGGAAAATTTTCACTTGGAAATTTTTACAAAGAGCTTTATGTATAAATCAAATAGAATTAAATGCTGGAGATGTGATTCTGAAATAACAGCTGATTGGATGCATATGGTATATGAATGTGAAGTGAGCTCCCCTTTTCATAAAGAAACAAATAACTCTATTCAATGCCTGTGGTTAGATAGACATAATATTTCTAAATCTTTAATTTTATCTAATGCTGCAATTCCTGAGATAATTCCAAAAAAAGTGCTTCTTCTTTGGTCTATTCTTGCTATAGTCAGAAAAGTAATTACTAAAAATTGGAAAAGTAAAGATACCCCCTCTAGTGTTGAATGTGAAAATTTGTTTGCAGTAGTGAATCACGTGCTATAAAGACGAGAACTTCTAATATTATACATTCATATAAATCTTGGCTTAAACTTAAAGACTTGCTTAAAAAATATTAATTGTTGTTGATGTATGACTTTGATGTATTGATCAACTGTAGACCTATGTAAATAATTTGTTTTATAATTGATTTGTTTATGTATTGTTTTAAAACAAAAGAAAATCATCTCTAAAACTTCAGTCCTGAGATGACTTTCTTGGCATTCATGTATTGAACTCATAATAAATTGGTTATGAGACCTGATCATAATCCTCTGTATGTACTACTCTTATATTATATTATATTACATGGCAGCATAGTCTTAATTTGACAAGGCAAACTGGATAAAGTAGCATTTCTAATTATTATGGATCACTTATTCATAGTAATACGTTGTTGCATCAGTTGAATATTTCAGTAGTAACAGAAGTTACTAATATTTGTTAAAACTGAGCAATGTATTCATACTTGTAAAAACATTAGAGGAAGTTAATCCCTTCAACTTATAAATAACTGTGATCATATATTCACATATATAGTGATGCACTGGCTATATCATAGACTTTTGCATTTAATTTTAGCCCTTTTTCAATACAGCACTTGTCTACAAGGGCTAGTTCCTGTTGTAATGAATGGGTATCAGAGGGAGAGTTGTCAACAACATTCAGTTTGTAGTCATCCTAATTCTAAGTGATTCAAAGGTCCTGATTCCCAGTCTGGAGATCAGACAAACAGATGTTGAAATAGATGGGTCCCAATACTGGGCCCTGCGGACATACCATTGGTTAGCTTCATACTTTTTGAGAAGTGACTGGCACCCTCACTATGTGGATTCCATCTTTCAGCTAGTTGGCTATCCACCTCTCCACATATGGATCTACCTTTATGGTGCTGTAGCTTGTTTACAATACCAGCATAGAGTATAAAGTCAAATGCTTTGGCCAGATCCAAATAAGCTATCTGAACAGAATGGCAACTTTCAACAGCAAATGACCAAACTTAACTAAACTGAGTAGGCAAGAAATAACTTTCACAAAGCCAAACTAATCTGAGTCTAGCCTGATAAGGTCTTAATAATCATAGTTTATGAAGTCAGATATGATTAATTCCACAGCCTTGCAATTCAGACTAGAAAAGCTAATGGATCTAGTACTATGTGCCTCCACCACAGGACAGCTGTAGAAGCTTTAACAGCCTTAAAATCTGCAATACACTCTGTGCTGCCAAATGGAAAAATGTGTGTCAGAGTGAAGTGCCTGTCAGAAGTGTGCTTCATTCTGGCCACTATCTGTGCTGCAATGCTAGGAGATTGGCAACTTTAAAAGCTGTAAAACATTTCATACCCCTGCATGTTTTTTTGTTTTTTTTATAACTCATAGAAGCTGAAGCTTAATGTATTACAGACTTGTGGTCAAGTTTCACTGATCATAACCTGTGAGTTATCTGCTGTCAAAATGGTTGTCAGGAATTTCTTGAACAGATGACAAGTGGGATAAGGTCAAGGAGGATAATCCTCTGTGTTACATTTTTTTTATTAATAGTATCATTAGATGGAAATAGGATTATCTGAGGATGGATTTGAAGGACAGTGTGTGTACATCCACCGTTATACTTAAGATTGCTTGTATGCTGTATTTGTTGAAGGCAGTTGGTGCCATTTTCTTTACTTATTCTTTGAAAGTATTGTTTAATGGGAAGAGTAGACATGGTTCCATTGAATAATTAAGAAAAGGTCACTATTTAAATGTGTGTGAGTGGAAGGGGATCTATATTTTTAAGATGAAATGTTGGTTTAATTACATTGATCAGCAGTGCGGAGAAAATGGCAGGCATATTTTTTGTTGTTTTAGCAGCCACAGTGCTGTGAATTTCAATGGGGCATTAGTCATGCTGATATCAGTAACTGTTATTAATCCATGGCTATGTTGATTAGAGCCTCCAGTCAACAGTTAATGTTTGGAACATGAAATAACTATAATTATTTAATATTGCAATGTAGCCAGTGGTGAAGGGTTAGATATAACTAAGATTATTCACAGTTGTAGTATGGATGTTAATATTTACACTAACTAATTTATCTTAATGTTGCTGTACTCGGTACAGAAAGCCAATGCCTTCAGTCTTCATGTTAATTCTTACTAGTCTTGTCTACAGCAGACATGTGAGACTCATGGGGACTTGACTGGTGGGTTGTTATAATTACCTGCAACTAGGGCTTATAGGATTTGTGTATCTCCTGGGGGAAATTAGGAAGTGTTTTCAGATGAACTGATAGCCTGATGAGCCAGCTTCATCTATTTTTTTCAGAGCTGGCATCAGCCATGGCTGAACTGTCTGTACTAAATCTGCTATATTTTACACTTTGTGATACTGCACTTTAGGAGTTAGTTTCTCTCATTGGCTCATCATGTTTCAGATTTAGGTGTGGGAATGCTAGCCCAGCTTTTCATCAACTAATTTCTTATCTTTCAGGTCCAGATCTGCAAACAGTAGCTACATGAGATAGCCATGTACTGTGGCTGAATCTTATCAGTGTACTAATACAGCCCTGTGGCATGTGCATGCCAACATATACTGAGAGGTCACTTCAGACCACCTCTATGTATGAGCACAATGATTCAAAAAGTGCATTACAGGCTGACCTTCATAAACTGACATTTTAAAGCTTTCATCCTTTATTACATTTGTTTAATCACATTTCCATTTATACTCATTTCATTTTTAAATCTGCGTTCTTGCGAATTTTAATGCAACATCTTGTTTGTGGTCCATGTAACAACCTCTTTAAGTTCTCCTTATTGTTGTATGCCATTTATCATTGGCAGTCAAGTTTTACTTTAACTTTTCTTTAGCTGGGGTGACTTGGTTTCTCAGCATTTTATCATAGTTACATTGATTATCTCCATTGTTCTTCAGTTTTCTTAGCTTGTGCGAACATCTGTTCCACTTTTCTTATGTAGAATCCCAATATTTATTCTGCATGCACTATTGACTTCTGCAGTCTTTTCAGTATTTTGTTTAATAATGATGCATAATATTCTGTTAAGAATGACTTGAGTGAATTTTGTAATGTTAAGACTGATCTCAGACTTCTGCTTTCATTTTAATTGCGTACAATGTTCATACAAAGGATACTGTATTAGTTTTTTTCATCTGTTTTTTTGTCTGGATTTCTATAGAGTCCCACTTAAAAATATCTATGTGCAGGGTCACTTTAAGTGTTACATGAGCAGCCTTAATGCTGCTACAAGTAAATCCCTTTATAGTTTTTTTTGTTTTATTTAGTGTGCAAATATGCTGTCATTAAAAGGATTTTTAATCCTCATTGATGAACATGAATTTCAGACACCAAGCGTTTGTCTTAAAGCTTCCCCGTATCACAAATTACTTTTGTTTGTTGTGTGCAATCTTTGTTTAATAAACTCTATGGTTTTCAAGCTTCTGTTAATCTGCTGAGTGCACCAACAGGAAACTGAAGCCTCCCCACCACGATATTGCTCTGAAACTCAGCAACTCCCTCAGAAAAAGTGAAATGTCTGGGCCATATCGCTGTTTGGCTTGCCACTAGGGCAGCTTATTTTCGTACTTGTCTTAGCTTTAAAGACTCTAAGCCATGAATTTGCCCATTCTCCATAATGAGTAACACTTTTAGGTATCTTGGAGTAGATTAACTGTATAGCATGGTTATGCAGGATTTCCCTTGTTTTAAAATGCTGAAAGCAGGATTCAGAAGTTTTAATCACACTCTCCAAGATTCATTGATCCAGCTCAATGACAAATATGGAAGGCTTCTAGAAGTAACCAGCTCATGCAGGAAGTTGGATGTCTATGGAAGACTGAAACTACACAATTTTAAATCTTTAAAGTTGTGCCACTACTGCTGATTCAGTCATTTTCCAAATCTGAAATGGAAGATTTATTTATTCATTTTGTAATTATGCTTTTTTTTTTGATTGGGCTAATCCCTCTTTTTTCAGAGGAGACCTGAGGTAGGGGAAATTTGGTCAGGACATCAGGGAACTCCCCCTACTCTTTTTTGTATGGGGACACTTTTTGCAGTGACACTTCTTCTGGTCCGGGTGAGAAAGGTGGCTCGGAGAAGCAGGAAGATAGCTGAGCAAGCATGGAAGAAGAAGAGGATATTGTAAATGAAATTCATAATGCGGGTGCTGTTGTTTGGACAGCAGAGGTAATTAATATAGCAGCAAAGGTATCTGACATTAAGGAGACATTTTTAGGAGATTGTGTCATGATGTAATGATAGAAAAGGCAGCAGAGCCTTTTCAAAGATAGGCTAAGGGGGTAGAATCAACAGTTATGGATTCTGAAGATTTTTTCAATGAAACTCTGTGATGAAGAGGTTACAACACAAGAATGTGTTGTGACAACCCTCCAGTCAGGAGGGTTGCAGGATGGTTTATTTATGAACATGATAAAGGAGAGCAAACCAGACAATGGCAGATATGTGTCATGGGGGGAACTGATTCAAAGAATTCAGAAGGAAGAATTGCAGCAGATTGAAAGGACACAGGTCAATAGAAAATCTTATGCTGAAATGGTCAAAGTGGGAAGGAAAGTAAGAAAGAATAGAAAGAAGTAAGTTTAAAGAAAAAGAGACTTTTAAAGGTACAGTTCGAGAAGGAGAATTCAGTGTTGGCTGGATATAAGGTATGGGACAAAGTATTTACAACACTGGGAATCAAACCAAATGAGGTAAGAGCATTTATACATATTAATAACGAGACATTTTGTGATGTTATTTTTGACACTGGTCAGATAATGCAAAAATTCTTAGCGGAATTTGAAAAGAAGAAAAACTGTTCACCAAAATATTACATTTTTAGGGAAACTAATAGGAAGTCAACATACAATAAAGAACTGAAGTTGAAAAAAAGACTTTAAAAGGACATTTATTAAAAATATATAAAGATGTATTGAATTTATCAAAAGTATATTATAGCAGAGGTTTATGGACTGGTGTGTGGGATTGTGATGTGATTTTGAAAATAGAGAATGAAAGTATTTTGCATATTCCAAGTATCATTAATATAGAAGGTGACAAAGGTATGGTAAGGTAGTCGGGACAGCTGAAAATGTGTTGTTTGTGTGGAAAAACTAATCATTTAATAATTGTGTTAAAATAAAATGTTTTGCTTGTGGGGAAATAGAACATGATGCAAGTAACTGTGAACTGAAATGTTATAAGTGTAATAAATGGGGGCATTTGGAGGGAAGAGTATGAAGAAATGCAAATGAGGTGGAATCAGAGCTGGTAGAGATAATAGCAGACCAAGATGAAAGATAAAATTGTAGAAAAAGAATTAGACAGAGGAAATGCAAAAAGAAATAATGTAGTGGGTAGGGAATAAGTGATACAAAAAGTGGCGTAAAGGAAGATTTAAATATGGAAAAAAATGAGGATGAAGATTCGGTGTTAAGTGATGGTGACGAAGATAAATGGAACATAGTTAAAAAAAATTCCATTGGTAAAAGAGTACAGGAGTGGAAAAGGAAGATTACATAGGGATTTAAAAAGGATTTATTAAGGTAAAATTAATTGTAAGGTATTAGCTTTTAATGTTAATAGTTAAAAAGTTAGAATCAGAATTTTGGAATGGTGTAAGAAGCAAGAAAGTGCTATTATTATTTTTGAAGACATCAGATTCTTAACAGAAGCTGAAAGATATCAAACAGAAATATGGTGGGAAAAATGTATTTGGAATTTTGGGAAGGAGACCTGTTTGAGGATTTTTATTTTATACAGAGATACATATAAAAGTGTTAGATATTACCTTTGTTGTAACAGGTAAAATGACAGTTGATACAAGATGGAAGGATCAAATTATTAGAATTATTGCCATTTATGCATATGAAACATTCAATATGTAGCAATTAATATAGAAACTATTGTAGTAGGGATTTTAATTGCAGTTTGAGATTGCATAAAAAGAAAGCATATGATAATAAGTTAGCATGGGACATTATAAAATATGAGCAGTTAAAAATTTGGAATCAAAATATGGACCTACAAAAAAAGAGAGAAGTGAATGGAAACAGACTATTTTCTGGTTTCAGAAAGCTTATTAATAGTGGTAGAAGGCATTCTGATGATGGTATTTTTGGACCATAGGGCAATTTGGATCAAGATAAAAGGAAATGCTGGGTGTATAAAAATAGGGAAGGGTTTAAAAAGAATAAACAAGGTGAAATGGGATGATAAAGGAAAACAGGATAAGATGAAACTGTGGCAAGATCATATGGGGAATGACAGAATGCTATAAGGATTGGTCAGAATGGTGGTTAAGTTTTAAGCAGCAGTACAAAAATGTTATGTGACTTGGGAAAAAGAAAAAATAAATATGGATAAGATACAAGAAGGCAAATAATGATGCCACAGATTGAATGGAGAGGAGTGATGAAAATTTTCTTATGAAAGAACAGGGGCTATACGAGTTAAATAAGAAAAAAAGATTATTTATTGTATGAGCAAATATATTTTACAAGAGAAAAAGAAGGCATTGCACCATATTTAAGTAAAATAGCTAAAGAGAATAACTACCATGAAAGAGTTAAATAATCAATTTGGTAATATACATAATATGCAAAAAAATAGCGATAGTAAAAGTATATATTAAGACATTATTTGAAAGATGTAACAGGAAGATGGAAGGTGCAAAGCAGTAATCCAAACACACGATTTATTAGAATGAACCAGACGCAAAAACTTCATCAGAATAATGAACAGTCATCTGTCACACTTGCGTAGACCGAGAACCACAGGTCAATATATATCAGCTCTCCATCTGTTCATTATTCTGATGAAGTTTTTGACGAAACGTGAAGCCTACTGTGTGTACGTCTGGTTCATTCCTAATAAATCGTGTGTTTTGGATTACTGCTTTGAGCTGGTTATTGCTCACTACAACTTTTGAGTACAGCAAAACATTTACATGTTTTGCATTATTATTTGAAAGATCATAAAAATTAATAAGGAATGGGATGTATATTTGTTGTCTGATAAGGATAATGAAGACTTGGGAAAAGAAATTGTTATTCTGTGGTATGGGATGTATTTGAAATGTATAATATAAGTGAAAAGATAAAAAAATGTTTCTGTTACAGCTTATAAGTACAGTATAGTCAAATCATTACTAAATGGTTACCTTAGAGATGTTATACAGCTTGAGAAAGGGATTAGACAAGGTTGTCCTTTGAGTAGTATATTATTTGTATTAGTGATGAATGTGTTATCGATACATATGAACAGAAAGATGGAATTGATGAAAGTAGCAGAACTGTGAAAGTAGCAGACTCCAAATACAACTTCAGACCACTGACAAGTAGAGTACCACAGGGTTCAGTCCTGGATCCTCTCCTGTTTGGTATCTACTTCTTTGAAGTATAGGTTAACACATAAGGTCTTTTGCTAATGAGGTTTGCAGATGACTGCAAACTTGGAGCCATAATCAAAACTCTTAACAATGTGGGCATCCTTCAAAAGGGCCTCACTGAGACAGATGCCCGGTGTCAAAGCCATGGCCTCAAGCTCAATGCCAAAAAGTGCATTATCATCCCTTTTGGTAAAAACTCTGTACCCATGAGCTACCACATAGGCGATAGTCTACTTAACACCAAAAGTGTGATAAGAGACCTTGGGACACAGGTAAACAGTAGTCTCTCCTTTGATAATCACATCGCCACAGTAGTCAGGAAATCCTTCTATGTGGCACACCTCATCACAAAAGGTTTCTCATCCAGGAAAAAAGAGGTCATTGTTCCCCTCTACTCATCACTCGTTAGACCCATTATGGAGTACAACAACCCTTTTGGTATGTTCCTCACAAGACATCTACAACAACTGGAAAGGCTGCAGAAATACTTCACAAAGAGGATTACTGGCCTCAAAAGATGCCCTACACAGAGCGTCTCAAAAAACTCCAGCTTTACTCCAGCTTTACTCCATCTCATATCACCTACTCAGAGGCGATCTCTGCCTAACATACAAAGCTATGTCAAACCCAGTGCTGTTGGACATGCTCCACTTAAAGAAGTCCCAATCCCTCCAAGCTACACGCTCTAGGGACCTAAACCTTGTCACCACAATAAACAGAACATTCTGGAGGGATAGATTCCTGTCCCAGAGACTTCCCATACTCTGGAGCAAACTACCTATCTATATCAAACAAAGCTCCTCATTAGCACTCTTCAAGAAAAATCTTGATGATTGGATGGGAAATAGGAAATTCACCCTGGGGATCACTTCTGTGGCTCTGCTCAACAGGGGCACAGGTAAATAATTTTCTTGGGTGGCGAAAGCCAGGGTACCTTTTTGGCTAGGCTTATATAGGCCCTAGGGCCAATAGCCTATTTACCTACCTATGAACCTATATTTCAAATGAAGGTGATAAAATGGTGATTATGTATCATATGCTATCATATGCAGATGATATTAGTATTATCATTGCTAAAGATGAAATAGGCATGAGTAGAGTTATAAAATACTTTCAGGAAACTAGTCAAGTAATAGAGTTCTTGATAAAGAAAAAAGTCAAAGATTACTGTCTGAGATGATGACTGAAGGAATTAGATTTAATATGGAAAAAAAATCTTGGAATATGGTTTGGAAAGAAAAGTATTATAAAAACAGTATGGAATGAAAAATTAGCGGAAATGAGAAATACAAGTTTATTTTGGAAGTCCTTTAGATTGTCTTTTCAAAAAAAGTGTATTTAATTAACTCTATCTTACTAGCAAAAAATGCTTATTTAGCAGGTGTTTTTAGTTTTCCTTTGACTTTAGAAAAAGAAGTATATAAAATTATTTTTCTTTTATTTGGGGATCTAGATTGAATCCAATGAAAAGGGGTATTCTGTATGTACACAAAGATAAAGGTGGTTTAGGGTCAATGAATCTAATAGTTTATATAGAATCTTTGAATTTGTATAGAGTAATGAAATGTTTAAATATAATGATGATTCCATTTCAACTCTGGTAATAAGTATTAATTATAGAATGGACTGGTTTATTTTTTTTTAACTAAAAAAAGAAGAGCCTGTTGTAACAAAGAAATGGAGAACTTTCAAGATAAAAATCATGTTGTAGAAAATGAATGTCAAAAGGACTAAAACGGGAAGAAATGTATGGTGCAATAATATCATGGAAATATATTTTCAAATATATCCATGGAAAGGGCAAAGTAAGGAAAAAAGAAGGGCCATTCCAGCAAGACTAGCAAGATGTAAAAACATGATGGTGTGTAAAGATTTTTTTAATGTAGGTTGATAATACAAAAACTGCCAGTGAAGGCAAATATACCTGATAAAAATAAAACACATATAAGATTTGTTTATATTGTGGGGAATTTGAAACTAGTGAACATGTTTTTTTTAGGACAAAAAAGTGTTAAAATCCTATGGAAAAAAGTTAGATCTGAGATATATACAGGGAGTTAAGGAAGTAAACAGTTTAAATATAGATATGCTAGAATTTGGATATTACAAGAACAAAAGTAGTAATTATGTTATGAAGATTGATAAAAATGTTCTGTATTATATAGTTAATATGGAATCAAAGGGTGAAAGAAATTATGTTTAATGAAAAATGGGACTTGACTATGATGTTAAAAAATAAAGTTTTGGCTGTGGAAGATAGAGTGGGGGTCAGAAAGCAAAACATAGTTATTGTGTTTGTGATGAACAAAATGTAAAAGAAAGAGAGAGATTGTACATATTGTTTATAATGTATATATTGTAAATATGTATATAAGTGAATAAATATGTATATATTAATAAAAAACTCCTACTCTTTTTCAATAGGTGCTGTGGGAACTTTTGCAGATAGGACTTCAGTTTAATGTCTCATTGGGAAAATGATACACTAAGGAATGCAGCATTGCAGTGCCAGCAATCCAATCAACTAGAGTAGGAATTGAACCCACAACTTTCTGGTCTTCCAGCACCAAAGGTGTGTTTGTTAGCTGTTATTCTACTGACAGTACAATTAAACTTTTGACTTGGAACCTTGTAAGTTTGGTATCCTATAAACTGGCCAACATAGGATCAATCAGCACTGACTTTTAACAAGAGGAGGTGAGCTGCCTTCATTGAGGCTGTGCAATTTAAGTTGGTATAGCTGTGGAGTATATTGTATTAAACTAGGATATGGGGGCTTTTATCCCCACAAAGTGACTCACTTTTCCTGTCAGCTGTTTTCTGGTCAGAATCAATGATATCATACCATCCAGTATATATGAGCAGCAAGTTTTAGCAAAACCATCCTTTAACACTATCAACTAAGGCACTTATAGATTAACATCCCATTCTTCTCTGAAGCTTTCACTATGATCATTACCTTGCTTTGGCTATACATTACCGATGTCAATGAGTTGATATGTCCTAATTTCAAACTCCCTGTTACCAAAGGATATAAGAAAATTTCAACCTCCTATCCTGCATTAAGACTTGAGAACCTACCTGCCCGGTCAATAGGGACCCGTTACAAATAATTTCAGCCATTTCATCTTCAGCCTAAAATAAACTTGCCATCCTAATTTCAAACTCCCTGTTATCAAAGGATGTAAGAAAGTACGTTTTACCCTAGACCTAACTGTGAAGTTGAATTTTTCTCTAAAAAACTAGTGTTTGTATGAAGTCACACTACTGAGCCAGGTTACCCAACAGCTATACCCCTCTCTATCCCTTAAGTAACAAATCTTTTCTCCTTTGTATCTATTACCTGAGCCATCTTTTCTAGCTATCTCTATTTCACTAGCTTTTGCTGTAATATATTTTGCACACTAGGTGGCACTCTAAACTTGGCTTGTGTTGCATCCCTTAGCCCTTCTCTCTCGTACTAAATTTCAGATTACATTTTAAATTTCTTTGCTGTATCAGACTGTTCTTATAACTTCCCCTTTATTAGCTATATTCCTCTTATTCCACTCTACTATCCCTTAGTAACCAAACAGCTGAATTATCACACCCCACTCACCTGTAACTACCAAGAGCACCTCAGTAGTCCGCTGCTCGCAGATTGTCTCTGTAATTTCTTCCTTTGCTTGTGCTGTAACCTGCTACTTCTTCCTTCTTTCTTAGCTTCCTATATACATTTTCTCCCTTCCATAACTCTATTGTCTATCATATACCCCGCCCGTGCCCCTACACTCTTCCCTTCATCTGTTATCACTAATGCTATTCTATTGGATAATCCACTCATACTAGCTCACTTAACAAGGGTTATTGCCCCTTCTTGCTCTACCTATCCGCACCTTCTCTATCCCCTCCCCTTTCCACCTCATATATTCCCTAAATAGCATAAAGTTGGGTAGCCCTGCGTGGCGCCATCTTTATTATCTTGCATCTTCCCCTGGCTGCTGTGTGTCCCTGGTCCCAGCGGGTCTTTTCACTTTAAGTTTATTTCTCTGCGGTTTTTAAAAGTTGTTCATGTATGACAATTGGCTACTTGTTAATGACTAGCCTATGCTTACCATATCAACGAATACGAAGGAGACTATGTTCTTTTCTCATTTTGTGATGGTTAACTATATATAAAACGGCTATTTGCATTTAGTGCCTCCCACGTGGGATTCAAGTATGCTTCACTACTTGTCTTGAGAGCGCAGTATTACTCGCAGCGTTTTTTTTTATGTAGAGGGGTTTTGACCAATTGTCAGCTTATATATGAGAGCATAGTATCTCTAAAAGCGTTTTGCTTCACTTTAAGTGGTTCTTTTTATCCATTTGACCACTTGTATGTGTAAGTACAGTAATAGTTATAGTCTTTTACTAGCTTTTTTGTTGGCTTTTTTTATCAACTTGACTACTTGTATGTGAGAGCGCGGTACTACTTGCAGCACTCTGTTATACAGAGGCTCTTATTACCTATCTGGCTACTCTTTGAGGGAGTGCAAATTCTCACTACAGATCGAGGAACTTTTTTTCTAAACTGAAGCGCTTTCACTAATCAGTAGTCTTGGCCCCTTAAAGATTAATCTAGGTTCCCACTTAGCTTATTTTAGCTCTGAATATCCATTAATGGATACTGTGGGATAGACAAGGTTGGTGCACTGCTGCTATCTTTTTTACAATCTATGTAGTCGGTATCCATCCTTCTGGAATATATTCAGTCTTCTAACTGAACGTAGACTGCTCAGGGACTCTGTAGGGTTAAGTTTAAATCTGGTGCTGGCGCTGAAATTGAACATCGCCTCCCATATTAGAACTTAATTTATAGAGTGCGCTGGCTGATTCTGGCAAAGAACTTATGGTACAACTTTCATGGGAGCAACAATTCATGTAGCCGTTACTTGTACTTTGTCATTTTGTCCAAATCGTGTCTGCTTAATTACATTGTTGCCTTCTATGCTATGTGTAACTGGGTTTGTTACATTCACTACTGCCTCTATGCTAAGTGTTATTGTAGTACTGACTAATTGCATTACCCTTTTTCCTTACTGCTCATAACACTGTGTTGCAATTAGTCAGAATGTTACTATCTCTTGTGCCTGCTTATAACTACACTCATATTAGATGTCCCTGAGTCACTCTGGAAGTATTTATTTGTGTTGTTGGGGACATAGCTGAATGTTGATGTTATTTTAGATATTTTAAATGTTATTTTAGATATACCTACATTCATATTAGTGGTCCCTAAGTTGCTCTGTTATTATTCACTTGTGTTATTGGGGACTTAGCTGGATTTTGATGTTATTTTAGATATTACTTAGCCAGTTTGTGTCAAACTAATGGGTATTGTGTTTTTCTCCTATTTTGCAAAGCTGTAATTAGTATAAGAACTAGCCTGCAGCTTAAAGCCTTAGCTACAGTAGCATTCCTGTGTAAATTGTTTGCTGTCTCAGAAAATGTATGTGTTTAAGGTTCTTTTATCACTGAACTATCTGTATCTCATCCTAATTGTTTATCCTCAAAACTGAAATTACTGTTGTCTTACCACTTTAATTGTTCTTTTCTCTCTCTAACCTACATAGCTTTCAACCCCCTATCCTGCATTAAGACTTGAGAACCTACCTGCCTGGTTAATAAAGACCCCTTACAAATAATTTCAGCCATCTCATCTTCAGCCCAAAAGAAACTTGCCGTTCTAATTTCAAACTCCCTGTTACCAAAGGATATAAGAAAGTAAGTTTTACCCTAGACCTAACTGTGAAGCTGAATTTAAAAAAAACAAACTAGTGTTTGTATGAAGTCATGCTACTGAGCCAGGTTACCCAGCAGCCATACCCTTCTCTACGCCATAAGTAACAAATCTTCTCTCCTTTGTATCTATTACCTGAGCCATCTTTTCTAGCTATCTCTATTTCACTAGCTTTCGTTGTAATAGACCTTTTGCCCACTAGGTGGCACTCTAAACTTGGCTTGTGTTGGATCTCTTATCCCTTCTCTCTCGTATTAAATTTCAGATTACATTTTAAATTTCTTTGCTGTATCAGACTGTTCTTATAACTTCCGTCTCTATTAGCTATATTCCTCTTATTCCACTCTACTATCCCTTAGTAACCCAACAGCTGAATTATCACACCCCACTCACCTGTAACTACCAAGAGCACCTCAGTAGTCAGCTGCTCACAGATTGTCTCTGTAATTTCTTCCTTTACTTGTTCTAACCCGCTCCATTCGCCCTGCGGTTTCACTCTGCTCCCCTACCCTACCCCCAATTCCCACCCACCCCAGTGCACCTGACCTTATACTTTTAAAACCACACCCCCTACCCATGTCATCCAATAGCATACTGCTACTTGTTGCATATCAAATAATTAAACATCTAATTACATACTACTCATTAGTACTACTACATTAAACAGTATCTCCCTCCTAACTATCTCTCTATCAACCCCTACCTCCTGTCTATATTTTATATTTTCCCTCACTATGCCCATAATGTACATGCCAAGACACATAAATCTGCTTTTCTTATTTGTAGTTCTACCTACTCTATCTGTACCTACATCCTTACCTTCTATGAACACCTATATTATACCTAATTTCACCATTCCTTAAAACAGACATCACTACTAACTCAGCTAGCTTCCCAAACCCACATTAACATAACATCCTCATCAATCTATCTTCTACCAAAGTATCATAGATTAGCCCATATTACTTATCTCCAAGCCAGGAAATCACAAAGCATTTTCTGTAAATTCCCAAAGTTTACACACAGTCTTCAACAACACCTTCTACTACTTTGTGACATTCATCCCAACCCGGGCCCAAACAACAAGGCCACCACAGACCCCCAGCTATCACATCCCTCCACCCCTTATGCCCCCACTAGTACCCCTAATTCTCTCCCATAGCACATCTCAACATACATAGCTTAAACAATAACATTAGCCAGCTACATGCTCTGTTCGACATAAATTCATTTGACATCCTATGTCTAACAGAAACATGGATCAAACCTGTAACCCAGGACAATGAAATCCCCCCACCTGGATATAATATTTTGAGATTAGACAGTATAACCAAAAAGGTGGGGTGGCAATACTGTACAAATCAGAGTTACATGTTACTTCACTAGATGTTCAACTACCTTCAGATAGTAATGCTGAAATCCTTATTTCTAAGCTTCAGATCAATGCCAGCAAATCCATCTACATAATATGCTCTTACCTACCTCCACGCAATAACATCAATACCCTTGAAAGTACCCTCAGCTGGCTTTGTACGTCCTTCCCACAAGCAACCATAGTACTTGGTGATTTTAATATAGACTGGAATAGCTGTACTTCTGCCAAACCAACTACCCATATAAACCTATATGGCTTTTCCCAAATAATCACTACCCCCACCAGAATCCATAAACCCAGTAACAAAGAAAGCACCTTAGACTGGATCTTAGTAAATAGCCATCCTCTGTCATATAAAGCAGGTACCCATCCTGATGACATTAGTGACCACTCACTTACTTATATAATTAGACAAAAGAACTTTATTCCCAACCAAACCATCTTTAGAACTACCTGGAACAACAACATTTTTAACCCAGTAAGCTTCCAAGCAGAACTTGGTCACCCCTAAAACACCTCCTTCTTGAGGAAGCAGTGTCATACTTTAAATTCTTACAAATCCTGGAATACCATGCCCCCCACTTGCTCTGTTAGAATTAGGAGCAAAACTGCTCCATGGCTCACAAAAGAGACTAGGCTTAAACTCTTACTGAGAAACAAAATCTGGGCCAAATGGCGAACTACTAAAAACCCAACTGATCATCACAACTATAAACAGGTGAGAAATGCCACTAAAAAATCAGTACTTCTTGACAAAAACCTTTTACTTTAAACTCTAGCAAACTCATCAACATAAACCACAAAGTTTCTGGTCAGGTATTAATAGACTCCTACACCCGGGACACTCCAAGATACCAACCCCATCAGGTTTCTCCCATAACACTCCCAACCAGATTGCTGATGCTTTCAATACCTTTTTCACTGAAACCGTCCAATCTTTAGCAAATTCCCTACCACCTGTTAGCTCAAGTTTGCCTTCCTCCTTAAATAGCTTAACCCCTACATTTCATTTACAACCAATTCCAACATCCGTCATCTACACCCTACTTCAAAAACCTAAACTATGTACATCCTCAGCTGACCTTCTACCAGCTGAATACCTGCAAATTGCAACAAAAGTACTTGCCTATCCCATTTCCATCCTAATAAATAGAACCATTACTGAAGGTTCCAGCCAATCTCTCCGGAAAATCTCCCATATTATCCCACTACATAAGGGCGGTAACTCAACTGAACTCTTAAACTTTCGCCCCATAGCCTTACTCTCTACTTTAGGTAAAGTCATAGAAAAATGCGTCCACCGGAAACTGCTTGATCACGTTCTCCAAAATAACTGTCAGCATGGTTTTAGGCCATTCCATAGCACTACCACTGCCCTCTTATCCTTTTTTAACTGCATTAACAAAAATCGTAATGACAACATGCTTTCCTCTGCTCTCTTTATTGACCTCTCTAAAGCCTTCGATATGGTTAACCATCAGTTACTTATAAATATACTTAAATCACTTTCAATAGACACACAGGCAGTACAATGGTTCAAGTCCTACTTAGACAATAGACAACATGCTGTCCTTTGGGACAATATCTTATCCACACATCTCCTTATTACCCTTGGTGTCCCTACAATAACTTATCCTCACATCTCACTATTACCCTTGGTGTCCCTACAATAACTTATGCTCACATCTCACTATTACCCTTGGTGTCCCTACAATAACCTATCCACACATCTCCCTATTACCCTTGGTGTCCCTCAAGGCTCTATCCTGGGACCTCTCCTTCTCTCTATATTCAATAATGATCTAAATGTAAATCTTCCTCAAGCTACCTGCATACAATATGCTGATGACTCCATATTAATTTGTGCCGCTGCTTCTTCAGCTGAACTCCAATCCATCACCCAAAAGTATTTCACTTAGTAGAAAACTGGTTCCTTCAATGCTGCCTCCTCCTAAACCCCTAAAAAACGAAACTATTGCTGTTCACTCCTACACAAAAGTTCTCCCCAATAGATCTCACAGTTATATCCAGTAATGGGACTGTCATATCACCTGACCCAACCACCAAACTCTTAGGTGTAATAACTGACCACAACCTTAACTTTGACTCGCACATTAACTCAACCATTAAATCAGTTAATAGAAAACTAGGTTCCCTTTACAGGATTAAACCTTTCCTTACTCCTTTAGCCAGAACTAACATTGCCCACACCCATCTTATCTCCCTCTCCTCTATGCCTCCCCCATTTATACTGTGTGTGTGTGTGTGTGTGTGTGTGTGTGTGTGTGTCTGGATGCAGAAAAGCATGCACCACTACCCAGAATTACAGGTGCTGGTTCACTGGTGTGCTCTTCAACTTTCTCCTCATGAAATTATGAGTGTTAAGTCCTCCCACCTACTCCTCGATGATGACTACAATCACCACTGCTAGCCTACCTATCCAGGTCACCTCAAATGCAGTTGAAAGAGGTAAGTATGGGTCAATAAAGGATAACACTTGAGGATGGAGAGAAAAGTATTAAGAGCATACATTTCCATGGTGAGTAGTATGACACTGAAGAATAACTGCAAAGATATTGAGGATACACAGTATCTTATATACTAATGACAAGAAACTGCTGTTAAATTTATTAATTCGAGAATGTCAGGCATGGACTTTGCAATCTACAACTACAAATGATGCACTCAGCTCATCATGACATACGTTAGATATGATGTTATTTATGCAAGCTGTCCTTCGAAATGTTACATGCTGTTTAAGTATGACAATAACTTTATGTTGATCTGTCTTGCTTGAAAACTACTGCTGCACTTATCAAAGTCCACTAGATGTTGTCATAGACTGTGCGCAGACAACTATGTCTGATCAGTTCTGAGAATACACTTTAGGTTAAAGTCAGTAACCAAGTCAGGTTTTTATTCGAAAGTTATACTCTGAAATATGATTGTTATTGTTCCAAACTGGGTATTCAAAAATAGCCAGATATTTGGTGGTTTGTTTATTACCTTGATATGTAATAAAAATAAAACTTTTTCATTTTTTTAACCTAATAGTTTATTTTACCCAGCAGTGTACTTCACTAACTTTGAAATATATAACAATATACTTGTGCTCATATTACAACCTAGAATAAACTAGCACACCCAGGTTGTTAATAAAACTAGTAAACTCATATGTTCTTGTTTTTCAAACTGAAAAAAAATAATTTTATTGGTCCAAGACACCTACATTAAATGTTACTAGCATTAAGTTCAGTTTGCATGGTTATAAACTGCATGAATGAAGGACTAGAGCCATTGGGATACATAGATACAGTAGCATGAATATACGTGCAGAGAAGTGCTTTATTATATCATCAGTAGAATCTATAAACACTGGATAAAATGTCAGTATTCTCACAGATACCAGGTGTGATGACCGTGCCCTGGCCCAGCAATCAAGGAGCCTCAATCCTCACCACTAACACCATGGAGGTCATCTCCTCGGAGAGGAAAGGATAACTAATACACAAAGTAAACTACAATTTCCTTTAAGTGCACACAGAGATCACAGTCAGTCTGGGTTTGGTTGCTCCCTTGCTCTCCAGGCCCCCAATAAGACTCCCCACTGGCACAGCTATAGAGTCCAGATCTCAGCCTAGCTGGCAAGCTAACCTCCAGTACCCTCTCTGTCCCACCACTGCTTCATGTCCCTGCCCAGATAGCTGACACACACCCACACTTTGAGATAAGTATTTATACAACTTCACAGACACTCCTGGGAAAGACTGACACAGATTCTCTAGCTGTGCCCCTTTACCCAGACTATACCGTAGTAATTAATGCCACCATCAGCTTAATAATTATCAGCTACCAAAAGGCCCTTGAAAGGGTGTCCAATTATTACTGTGCAATATTATTATCCAATTGGTAATGTGACTATTCGGTCTAAGGCTTATTAGAGTGGCCTATTACGATAACCTCTATAAATATGCAATGTACTCTAGCCTACTTCTCTACACAAACCAGCCACAGGTAAAGATTTTTTAAATATTTAATAATAAATAATTAAAACACAAGACAATACTACTACACCACATAGATATCTAAGAGTTCAGAGATCACACAGAAACTTAAAACAATACAGTAGGACAGGTCTGATGTCAAAGAAAAACACAATCTAACTTTCTAATCTTTAGCTATTCTTAAGAGAAAACACAGTGCTATAATCCTACTTACATACATGAAGAGCATAAGCAGTACTGAGGTTGATGGTCCAAGACAAATGTGTTTAGTCTCTCACTGAACAATAGTTTTTAAAACACTAACAAACAGCTCTGCTAAGGCCCTCCCAAATTATATCATTTTGACACTTAGGTTTTCCCAGTACTCACATTACATCATTTTGACACTTAGTCTGGAGTTCCCAGGCAAACAAACTGCATTATTTAGCAAGCTAACACCTGCTCAGGAAACTACAACAATAAAAGACATTTCACATGTATACTCTAACAATTATTACTTAAGTTAAGACACTAGAAAGAATGTGTTTAGCCAGATGCTTCGGCACCACTTTTTTAGATAATTGTAACTTCAAAGAACATTTGAAATGCTTGGCTTGATTTTCCTTACAGCAGATGGCAATGTTGCAACAATCTTGAAGTTCACATTTTACAGTGTTTTCTTTCATTTAAAAACACAAGCCTGTATTTTAGATTTATTTATACAAATGATAGAATTATGTATCAATTCTATTTGACTAGGCTGCCAGCCTTCGCCCATCTTTCCCCAATCTTCACATCTCTTCCCCCGTGGAGAAATCAAGCTAGTTTTTCAAGTGACTCTTGAGAAACGCAGCTTGAGAGGGTTAGGCCTATCTAAGGGTGTACCTCACCCCATTCCCCGTCTTGAGAGCCCATCTGCATTGGCATTGGTACTCCCACTGCGGTGCTGCACTGACATCTCATATGCTTGCAACCCCAGGCTCCATCTTAGCAATTTGGCATTTCGCTGACTGGCTCTGTTTAACCATATTAGAGAGTTGTGATCTGTCATTACACTGAATTTTCTTCCATACAGATAAGGTTTAAGTTTCTGCAATGCCCACACTATGGCTAGACATTCCTTTTCTACAGCTGCATAGCATTCCTTCCTGGGTTGGAGCCTACGACTGAGATAAACCACTGGGTGCACTTCCCCCTCTGAAGAAATCTGGCTAAGTACAGCCCCCACCCCATGGTTCAAAGCATCCACTTGCACAACACATTCTTTGCTGTAATCTGGACTGGCTAACACATGGGGTCCTCCCAAAGCTTCTTTAATCTTCTGAAATGCCTGCTCACATGCTAGGGTTCACACTACCTTATCTGGCCTTTTCTTCCTTGTTAGGACTGTGAGGGGAGCAGCTATGGTACTATAACTGGGGACAAACTTTCTGTAGTACCCTGCTGTCCCTAAGAATGCCATCACCTGCTTTTTGGTAACAGGTGCAGGCCATGCCTGAATAGCTTCCACTTTAGCAGGTTCTGGCCTTATCTTACCACTCCCCACTCTATGTCCTAGGTAGGAGACCTCTACCATGCCCACCTGACATTTGCTCGGCTTAATGGTCAGCCCTGCCCTCTGTAGTCTGCCCAGCACCTCCCTGACATGCTGAAGGTGCTCTGGCCAGGAATGGCTGTAGATGGCAATATCATCTAGGTAAGCAAGGGCAAACCCTCCTGCTCCTGCTAGGATATTATCCACCAGCCTCTGGAAAGTCGCTGTGGCATTCTTCATCCCAAAGGGCATATTTGTGAACTCATACAAGCCAAAAGGAGTCACAAAGTCTGACTTCTCTCTAGCACTGGGAGTCAAGGGCACCTGCCAGTAACCCTTGGTAACATCAATGGTTGTAAGATACTTAGCCCCACCCAGCTGCTCTAGGGCCTCATCTGTCCTAGGCATGGGGTAAGCATCTGACTTTGTGTGACTATTTAATTTCCTGTAATCCACACAGAACCTGGTGCTGCCATCCTTCTTTGGCACCAACACCACTGGTGAAGCCCAGGGACTGTTGGACTCTTGAATCACCCCTAGTTCCAAGATCTCCTGTACCTCCTCCCTCAGAGTTTATTTGACTCTCTCAGGCACCCTATAAGGGGCCTGCCTAATAGGCCTTTGGAGTCCTGTATCCACCTGGTGCTGCACCAGGTGGGTGCACCCTGGTTCCCCAGTGAACACGTCCCAAAATTTCTGCAACACTACTTGGATTTCTCGAACCTGTGTAGGAGATAGCTGCTGGGACATTGCTACCCCTTCCATCGAGGTGTCAGCCCGAGCCTCACTGAGGAGATCAGTCCCCAGATCTCCCTCAGACTCCTCCTGCAATCCACTGCAAATACTCAGCACAAGGGCATCCCTATCATGGTAAGGTTTCATCATGTTAAAATGGTACAATCTGTGCCCCTGCCATCTGCCTAGCACTTCCACCATGTAATTAACATCACTTACCTTTCTTACCACCTTGTAGGGTCCCTCCCAAGCTTCTTGCAGCTTGTTGTGTCTGACAGGAATGAGAACCATTACTTGCTGCCCCACAGCATATTCTTTAGCTCAAGCATTCCTGTCATACCACACCTTTTTCTGTTGTTGGGCTTCTGCCAGGTTCTCCTGGGCCAAGCCCATGAGTTCCCTGAGCCTTGTCCTGAGGTTTAGGACATATGCCACAACAGACTCCTTGTGAGACTCACACTCACCTTCCCACTCATCTCGAATTAAATCTAGAGGTCCCCTCACCCTATGCCCGTACCGCAACTCAAAGGGTGAAAAACCTGTGGATTCCTGGGGAACCTCTCCTTAAGCAAACAACAGATGGGGTAAATATTTGTCCCACTCCCTCTTAAACTGATTTGCAAATGCCCGTAGCATAGACTTGATTGTAGAGTTTAACCTCTCATCAAGACCATTAGTCTGGGGATGGTAGGGGGTGGTCTTCATGTGCTTCACCCCACAAGACTTCCACAGACAAGCCAGCAGGTCTGACATGAAATTGGCACCTCAGTCAGACAGTATTTCTTTTAGGAAATCCACCCTGCTGAAAATCTCTAACAAAGCATTTGCCACCTTCTCTGCCTCAATGGAGGACAAAGCCACTGCCTCAGGGTATTGTGTAGCATATTCCACTACCACTAGGATATACTTTTTCCCTGTGGAACTTGGGGTACTCAGAGGACCCACAACATCCATAGCTACCCTCTGAAATGGCTCCTCAATCACAGGCAAAGGCATCAAAGGAGCTCTCACCTTGTCTCCTGCCTTGCCTACCTTCTGGCACTGCTCACAAGTCCTGCAGTACCCTGTTTCATCTCTGGAAATTCCAGGCCAATAGAAGTTTTGCATAATACGCATCTTTGTACATTTTATGCCCATATGACCTGCAAAGGGAATATCATGGGCTATGGCTAGAAGTGCCAGACGGTAAGCTCTAGGCACTACCAACTGCTGTACTCTCTCACCTTCTAGCCCTCCCTCAGGGGTCCACTCTCTGTACAGTAACCCTTTGTTCCAGTATACAGATTCCCCCTTACCTTGAGAATCAGGTGCCCCCCTAGCTACCTGCCTCATGCCTTGCAATGTAGGGTCTGAGAGCTGAGCCTGTCTCAACTCTCTCCTTGTATCCCTTCCCAGCTCCCCTTCCATTGGAAGTTTGGCATCCTCTGACAGTGGTGCCTCACTGTCAGCCTGGGTACTACTACTCACCTCTACCTTTGCAGTTACCCTGTCCAAGGGAACATCAGTACCCACAAGCACCTGTGGTTCACCTTCAGTCTCACTGCTACAGCGTAGCACACTCCCTGAAGTAACCGCCTCAGCAGTCCTGGCTGCAAGTATGCAGTCTGTCTGGCTCTCCCTCAGGCTACCAGACCTACATGCTTGTCTCCTAGCCTCACTGCGTATAACTGCATAAGTACATGGTACTGCCTCATCCAAATCCTTCCCTCTCAGGACATCTGCAAGATGGTAGTTCCATACACCTGTTGTCTCAAGACAATCCACTATTAGCATTTTGTCTTTCCCACTTACTGGCTACCTCACCTTTGGTTCCCCACCTTGCCTCCATGGACATCTGTATGCCACATGGCCCACTGGTTGCATTCAAAACATCTCACCCTAGGTCCTGGACGTGTACATGGACTAGTGGCTTCCCCTACTACTGGTGGATTCTGTTGGGGCAGTCTGTGTTGCCCACCATGGGTTCTTTTAGACCCATGAGCAGTACTAGGGGTCCCCTTCCTGTGCAGGGCTGCTCTGCTGGCCAGATATAGGTCTCCCTCCTTCTCCAACTCATCTGAAGTAGCACATTGCCTATCAGCTAACCAGATCCTCATGTTCTCAGGCAAAGTGCTAAGGACTTGTTCCCTCACCAAAAGGTTTACCAGCCCTTCAAAAGTGGTGACTTGACATCCACTCACCCAGCTATGAAAATATGTGCTCACTGCAGCAACATATCCACATACATTTTCATCTGCCTTGCGTCTATGCTCACAAAAGTTTTTCCTATACATTTCAGGTGTTAGCTTAAAACATTGTAGCAGACATTTATTTACAGCAGTTTAAACAAAACAGACAGAGTCAGGCATTTGTGATATATGAGTTACAGCTTTCACATGGAGTAAGGGGGTCAGGAACCATACCCAGAGCCTTTGGTCAACACTATACTGTTTGCATACCCTTTCAAACATGTGAATGAAACTATCAGAATTATCCCCCTCTTTAAATAGCGGAAGAAATTCACTGACCTGTTGTGCTTCTGGGGTCCAGTTACTCCCTTCCCCATTACCTCCATGACTCTGGCGAAGAGTCAGCATTTCCCTTTCATGCGTCCTCTGATGCTCCTTTTCTTCCGCTTCTGTCTCCAAACGCCTGGCCTCCAACTCAAGTCTCTTTAGCTCCAGCTGGATTTTTAAGTCCACTGCAGAAAGGTTGAGCTGTCCATTCTCTGAGGATATTGTATCTCCACTGCCAGTCTGATTGCCCTCCTGGATGCTGTTTAGTGATGCAGCTGTAACCAAGGCTACAGTCAGGTCTGCCTCAGTCAGGTTTCCATGAACCAGTCCCCTAGCCTGGCACATCTCCACCAGCTGGCTCCTTGCCAGCTTTCCATATTCCTGTGCTGACATGCTGCCTTCTCACCCTGACTAACTAAGCTAACAAAATAAATAAAACAACTGTGATCTAAACTCTGAGTATACATGGCGTGGCTGATTTTAGAGTACAAAACATTTTCAGAGATCACTGTACATATGCTACAGGATTCACTCTACCCACACCACTGCCAAACAGATGTGAAGATATCTTATCCCAACCACTGCCACCACTTGTGATGACCATGCCTTGGCCCAGCAATCAAGGAGCCTCAATCCTCACCACTAACACCAGGGAGGTTGCCTCCTAGAAGAGGAAAAGATAACTAATGCACACAGTAAAGTACAATTTCCCTTAAGTGCACACACAGATCAGTCAGTCTGGGGCTGGTTGCTCCCTTGCTCTCCAGGTCCCCAATAAGACTCCCCACTGGCACAGCTATAGGGTCCAGATCTCAGCCTAGCTGGCATGCTAACCTCCAGTACCCTCTCTGTCCCACCAGTGCTTCATGTCCCTGCCCAGGTAGCTGACACATACTCACACTTTGAGGCAAGTATTTATACAACTTTACAGACACTCCTGGGAAAGGCTTACACAGATTCTCTAGCTGTGCTCCTTTACCTCAGACTATATGGTAGTATTTACTACCACCACCAGCTTAATTATTATCAGCTACCCAAAGGCCCTTGAAAGGGTGTCCAATTATTACTGTGCAATATTATTATCCAATTGGTAATGTGACTATTCAGTCTAAGGCTTATTAGAGTGACCTATTATGATAACCTCTATAAATACACAATGTACTCTAGCCTACTTCTCTACACAAACCAGCCACAGGTAAAGGTTTTTAAAATATTTAATAATAAATAATTAAAACACAAGACAATACTACTACACCACAGAGATATCAAAGAGTTCAGAGATCACACAGAAACTTAAAACAATACAGTAGGACAGGTCTGATGTCAAAGAAAGACAATCT
This sequence comes from Protopterus annectens, assembly GCF_019279795.1. Classification (NCBI taxonomy): domain Eukaryota; kingdom Metazoa; phylum Chordata; order Ceratodontiformes; family Protopteridae; genus Protopterus; species Protopterus annectens. The sequence goes on from NC_056743.1 coordinate 1,048,509,406, forward strand.
AACTTTCTAATCTTTAGCTATTCCTAAGAGAAAACACAGTGCTATAATCCTACTTACATACATAAAGAGCATAAGCAGTACTGGGGTTGATGGTCCATGACAAATGCATTTAGTCTCTCACTAAACAATAGTTTTTAAAACACTAACAAACAGCTCTGCTAAGGCCCTCCCAAATTATATCATTTTGACACTTACTTTTTCCCCAGTACTCACATTACATCATTTTGACACTTAGTCTGGAGCTCCCAGGCAAACAAACTGCATTATTTAGCAAGCTAACACCTGCTCAAGAAATTACAACAATAAAAGACATTTCATATGTATACTCTAACAAGTATTCCTTAAGTTAAGACAATAGAAAGAATGTGTTCAGCCAGACGCTTCGGCACCACTTTTTTAGATAATTGTAACTTCAAAGAACATTTGAAATGCTTGGCTTGATTTTCCTTACAGCAGATGGCAATGTTGCAACAATCTTGAAGTTCACATTTTACAGTGTTTTCTTTCATTTAAAAACACAAGCCTGTATTTTAGATTTATTTATACAAATAATAGAATTATGTATCAATTCTATTTGACTAGGCTGGCAGCCTTCGCCCATCTTTCCCCAATCTTCACGTCTTTGCTTATTTTTCCTTGCATAAATTCTGCTGTCAATGGACAGAATAACAAACTGTGATACTAATAGAATCATCTTAACACAAGTGGGGGCTGGGAAAGTAAGGGGGCAACTCCTTCCAAATTAAAAATGGGAAATCCAAGTTGTAATTGTGCCTTATATTGACATAAATGCAATAAACAACATATGCAAGTACTTGTACTTGCTTCATTAAAGTAATGCCATCTTCTGCCAAATTATTCTACAGCTATTATTGGATGAGATGTATACTGCATCCACTTTTTCATGGCTTTCCCACTTACTCTGCTATACAGTGCTTCTTACTGCAGAATTTTAGGGTCAAATAATTTATGCTGTGATAGTCCCATCTGTATTTGTAGCTCTTGTGAATTGCACAGGCTAGTGGCACACCAAAATTACAAAGATTTTTCCATGTAATCATCCTCATCCTGGCCTTCTGGGGAGTAGAAAGTTATGATTCATAAGTTGTCCTGTTAGGCAGAAGTTCTGCCATCAGTCTTCTGATTTCTTATAGGGTCAGAGGTTCATACTAGGTTGTTGACCTGGTGGGCCATTTCTAGCCTAGCCACATGATCCCACATTGAATCCGTCAAGACATGAAATTAGAAACAGACTCCCAACAGGATGAATTACTTTGGACCTAGTTATCACTCCTTTCCATGAGGACATGAGTGGCCACACTGGGGGGTATACTTACGATTGCCCAGCCAGTCATCCAGGTTACACTTTAAAAGGGCTAGGAGCTGCTATGCCTTTCATCTAGGGAGAGTCTATTCCATAAAAAGGGTATTCTTTGTGATAGCTATCTATCATGCCAGCAGGTCCTTTTTATATTATGGTGGAAATTGAGATCTCTTGAGCTGGTCACAGGTGCTTATGCTGTTTTATGGATGTGAAGGAAGTTGATTAGGACTGGGTTCTTTAAGGGACTGTAGGCTAGGGAGAGGACCCTTCTCATTAGATGATAGGACACAGAAAAGAGAGAAAGTGCTTTAATGTGATCATGGTAGCTCAAGGTTTTCATGCCCTTGATTGTCTTGGTAAGGAAATACTGTGGTCTCTTGAGCTGTGTCTTGTGCTTAAATAACAACCTACCAAAGGGGGAATTATACTCTATCACTGGCCTGATAAGGGCTGTGATGATCAGTCTGGCAACATAAAAGGGCTTTAACAACAGTTGTAATATGTCAGTCAAAAGATAATTTGTTTTCAACGAAAGTGCCCAAATCCCTAATGGCCGAGTCAATTTTTAGGGGAGTTTTTCCCATGGGATAGCAGAATGGGTGTCTAGGTTTGCCAAAGGACACACTGCTGCATTTCTTGGCATTTAGTTTGAGGATATGGTCTAAGCACCAGTTGGTTAGTGCTTTTAGGCCATCCTATTTAACCCGGTGGTCATTTGGGGTGTTTGACTGCTTACAGAAGTGAAGGTCCTAGATAAGTCTCTCAAGCATGGTGCCTTGATTCTGTGAATAAGAAACATTGTATAGTTTGTCCAGGATACTGATGTTTGGAGCATGGCTTTATCAACTTTCTTAGTCCCATTCTTTCTGTAAACCTCATTCATAGTCACCATGAGTTCATAGTGTCTTACAGTCCTACTAGCCTCAATTATCAAGGAATTAGTGCATTTTATGTAGGCTTAGTATAGAAACCTTGGATACTAGTTATCAAGCCTTTTGCTAGAACAGTGCCAGCCATTTAAAACATTTTCATGAATTCCCTAAAGAACAAATCTTGAAGTTGTTTGTCTTTAGGTAATCTGTCCAGGAATCCTTTTGGCACTGGATGGGAAGATTAAAAGCCAGAATTTTAACTCTTGAATCACTACCTTCCCCACTACAGTACTGCTCTTACCCCACCATGATTACTTACATGACAGATACTTCACCATTGCTATATAGGGTTGCTTTGCAATGTGTAAACAAACTTTGTAATTTTTTTAGGATCAGGGAATTGTTTGAATAACAATAGTGGATGATTTTTATGAAGTGTCTTATCCTTTTTTGGATAAATATTTCTGTCAGTTTAACCTTGGGCCGCCCTTTCGATGAGTCCAAAATCACTAACTGTACAGACCATATTTTTTCCTGCTGATCTGAGATGTCACTCTACATTTTTGTCCCCTAATACCTCCATGTAGTGTCTTCTTTTGGGCCACCCAAATAGCACTAATGCCAGACTAGTAAATGAGCAGGAAAACTTAACATGACATTTTTGCACATTGGGTCAGGTGTCACTTCAACAGTGACAATTATCTAGTGCCAGGCTTCACACCACCAGGTAGCTAGCCCTGCATATATGTACATATGGGCCCACTTTGTAATATCAAGATTTCACAATCTCAAAGCTTGGAATACAAACGCTCAGAACTTCGAGATTGCGCAATCTTGAAATAAAAAAAACAAAAAACCCCCCGAAAACAGCAAAACATCAGGAATCACATTTTTGCAGGGGGAACCCCCCCGGCACCCCCACACACCCCCTGCAATGTAAATATACCAACTTCGGGATCGCACTACAGTGAAGAGAATGGTAAAGTTCCCATTCTGGACTGTACGGCAATCTCCATTGACAGTTTTCGAGATTCCACATTTTCGAAGTTCTGAGGGTCAGTATTCAGAGCTTCGAGAATGTGAAATCTTGACATTACAAAGTGGACCCATACATACATACCAGGAGTTAGCTTAATGGTTAAGGTGTTAACTTACACAAAGTGCAGGGTTTGATTCTCCCTTTTGGAGAAATTGGATAGGCTTAAAATGAACTGCAAAAGCAGCTAGTCCAGTTATTACCTATGAACCCAAATATATATATATATATATATATATATATATATATATATATATATATATATATATATAGTAAACATGAGCTGACTGCTGAACTGTCAGAAATTCCCTGCTGTAAAAATGTATAATAGCAAAAACTTAAAAAAATAATTGAGTTGGTCCACTACCATGATTTTATTGTTCCAGTTTGTGCTAACAACTCAGTACTGAATACTTTTGTCCTATTTAAGGAATTCATTAACTGCAAGTAGATTCAATGCACAACAAACATGCATATTATTTTTTCCTGGAGTGGTAAATGCAATATATATCAAAAACGTACATTTATTGTACTCTTATAACAACAAAGGTAAAAAAAAATTGTCTGTAAAGTAATGCTTTTAAAAGTTTTAATTTTTAGAACGAAATAAACAACTGAAATTTGAGAATTTTCACATCAGATCAAAATGCAATTATTTGGGTCCCCTACATCTTAAAGTGAAAACTCAGCCTAAGTAATGTTTTAGAAAATTCTCTAGATGCTGTCCAAAATTTGCAAAATATCAAACAATTTTTCTGGGCTCTAGCTCTGTATATGTAGGAATCAAAATCACTTAAGTTTGGTATCCCTGTTAAGTCAAAGGCTAAGGCAGCAGTGTACTTTTCTGATTAAATTGTGACTTATACAATGAAGCTTTTTTCTTTTTAAATGTGTGTATTTATGTATCGTAATAAACTGGATTTATTTAGGTTGTTACAAGAGTGTTATATTTACCAATAGGAGCCCAAATTAGCCACAGTTGTTAGCAGGTTAAGAGCAACCTTTGACAAAAATGGTCGATCAAACATTTTCATCTATAATGTACTATTAATCAGAAGTTACCAGTTTTGTATTGTGCAAGATGACCATACAGCAGGAGATGGGAATTAAAGGTTAAATATACGTAGGCGTCACAGCCTTTAGCAATTATCATTACTTGGTAGGAGTAAATAAATAAACAATACTTTCATTTTTCTTCTTTTCTTGATTGTATATTAACCTTCCTGTGTCTCCTCTACTCATTTACAACATAGTTCTTGACTTCTGCTGTTTCCACAGTGTCTTATATGTAGGACCATCACCCCACACGGTCCTCTTTTGTAAACGCCATTGGCCTTCCATGCCAAAGACTCACCAAGCTTTCTTTTTCCCATGATCCTTATAGCCACTGTTTCCACCAACTAGCAGATACCTTTTCATCAAACAAGTTTAGACTCACATGACAAATGAGACTACCATGGTTTCTTCAGCCATAATGCGGCCCTGTAGCTTATGCAATTTAAAGGCTTCTTCCTGCCTGTACTTCCTCCATTCCATCCTACCCGTTTCCTAACTTAATGATCCTGTAAAAATTCTTGGCCCTGCTCTTCATACATCACTAATCATCTTCTAAAGTTCCTTCACACTCCTGTTGTTTTACTCCTTATATGCCTTGGCTAAATGTATGGAGAAAAGGGATGGTGCTCTTGTCTAAGCGTCGCATCATTTCTACAGTGTTAGGAAGTAATATTATAAGAAGAGTGTTCATTGTAACAATGAATTAACTTCTGTTGTCTTTTAGTTGTAAAATGAAATAAGTGAAATCATGGTTTTGTGGAGGGGTTCCGAAAACAGCAAGCAAGACTAAGGAGCAGTCTCACAGTTCATGCAAATGTAAGAACATAAAACTACGAAATAGTTTTCTACCGGCAGTAGACGAGCTTCAGTTTCTGCTTTGATTCTTTCATATTTTCCTGCTGTACTGTAATAGTATAGTTACAGTATGTGAATGTCCACCAGAAATAACTATACAGACAGATTTCTGTGTCTGTTGTTTTTCTCATCTTTCTTGGGGATGCTTATACCAAGGGTTGTGACTATCTAACTGCTGGTATTCAAAAATAAAGTACACAGGGTTGCATGATGCCAGATTCATTGGTGTCTGCTTTTAGACTGGCATGCATACAGAATACCTAACAACATGACATACACTTGGGAACACTGTCAGATGCTAACGATAAACACACACACACACACACACACACACACACACACACACACACACACACACACACACACACACACACACACACACACACACACACACATCCCTTTATGAGAAATATTAGGGTCCCAATAGCATGATGATGCCCACTTAGTGTTTTTGTTGCTTATTTGAGGTGTTTCTGAGGTTCTGTATTGTTAATCTTGAGATTCATAACTGCGAGATGCTGAATTGCAAAAACATTAATGAATGTATGCAAGAGAATAACAAATGTCAAATATTACTGTTCTTCATTTAAAGTTATTTTTTCCAGGCTGACAAGCCACACTGCACACCCAGTGTGGGGGGAAGTTCCCCCCCAACAACACCAAACTTAAATATGCTGCTTCTGTTATTGCCATATATCCGAGAAAAGGGAATATTTCTATAATGAACAATTACAGACTTGATATATACAAGTCTGCTATTTTGCTCTTTCAGTGTTGTTTTGGAGCTCATAGTTTCCGTATTTTATATCGCTATTAATGTCAAATGTAGGGGCTTCACTTTAAGGGGGCTATACATGTTGTCATTGGGAATATTCCCTCAGTAGTAAGCATAAGGATATTTAATGGAGGTGCTCCTAAGCCTAAATCAGACTTCACAGAGAGAAATTCTGTAAGATTCTGGAGGAGTTTGTGAAAACCAGAAGGGCTGGAGGCCAAGTATTGGCTTTGAAAGGAATGAGTCAGAGAGACTAGTTTGCCAAAAGAGAGTCTTATAATGATATGGATTTCTAACAGAGAATAGAGATTGTAACTTTTTAATTGTGCTGATATTCAGCCCCAGAGATGCTGTAACTTTTCAATTGAGAGAGAAGATAAGTTCATTTTGAGATGCAATGAACATTCTTCTCCCCAGCAAATACTATTAAATATAACTCCACCAACTATTACTACAAAACAGGTCCTCCTTTTTGTATCCAAGGCAAGCACACTGCATCAGTGGGCCCAACAGTATCTCAGGCTGCATGAAACATGAACAGTTGAGTGCACTGGAATAACTGCTTTAACTGTAGCCTCCAAACAGGCTTCATGCCTCACAAATGGAGAATGGCAACAGTCATCCCTATGCAAACATGGTGGGCCATCTATGAACCCTGGAAACTACAGACCCATAAGTTTCACTAGTGTCATAAAGCTATGGAAAGAATTATCATGGAAATGATCAATAATGACATAGGAAATCTCCAGACACTTGACTCAACCCAGTTTGGTTTCATCAAGGGCAGGTCATACCTACTCAACCTCGTGGACTTCTTTGAGAATGTTGCCAAAGCAAAGGATGAGGGCAAAATGGTTGACAGTACCTACCTTGACCTAACCAAGGCATTTGATACAATATCCCACTATGGCATTGTTGATGAACTCAAGAGTTTAGGTATAAATCCTTATGTCACCCGGTGGTAGCCACATGGTAAACAGACAGGACCCAGGAAGTTAGAATTGGGAGTCCACCTCTACAAAGTGGCCAGTCACTATCAGGTCCCTCAAGGATCATTCTTGGGACTGTGCCTTTTTGTAGTTTACATATTTGAAGTCAAAGCCAATGTCAATGACCACTGGCTGACCAAATTTGCAGATAATTGCAAATTCAGCGCAGTCGTAGAATCCCCTACTGACACTTATGTTCTCTAAGAAGGGCTGACACAGGCAAATAACTGGTGCCGGAGTCATGGACTAAAACTAATGGCCAAGCAATGCATAATAGTTTCCTTTGCAAAGTCAGCCACCCCTGGTAACTACAGTATTGAAAACACACCCCTAAGAGTTGACACAGTAGTCTGGTAGTTGGGGACAGACACAAAGTAATCATTTGACCATCACATCTCTATGGTAGTGTGGAAATCATTCTGTGTTGTGAAATTCCTAAACAAAAGTATGGTATCTAGCTCCAAGGAGATCATCTTCTCACTGTTTTTGACACTCATTAGACCTATCATTGTGTATGTACCTAACCAGGCACATCCCACAATTAGTGTCCACAAAGATTCCTCACTAAAAGAATTAAGGGTGTAAATAACAAGTCTTATGCAGTCCACCCCAGAGCACTATTTCTGTGTTCTGTCTCCTACAGACTCTTGAAGGGTAATCTATGCCTGGCATGCAAGGCATATTTGGACCCCATTCTAATGGCCCTCCAACAAAATCCACAAAACAAACATCACCAAAATGACCTGTTCTAAAGGCTTAAACCTTGCTTGTTGTATAAATATGACCTGCTGGAGAGACAGGTATCCTAGAGACTACAACTTCTTTGCAATAGACTCCCCTTCCATGTGAAGCAGAGCTATTCCTTGACTCATTCAAGCCTATAGCACCTTTTTTATATTTGTCCAGTTAACACCCATAGCTCCTTATGGTGTCTAGACCTTTTATGGGTCTGACTTCAGCTGAATGACTTACCAGCTAATAATAGGCAGTATTGTAAGGGGGAAGGAATAATTAACAAAATGACACTAAGACTGCTAATGTAAGAGAAACCTACATGCTATTATAGGACATGGTGTCAAATACTATGGAGGGAGGCAGGAAAATTCATCATCTGTGTCCATTTCATATCACTATATACTGGGGATACTGAAAGGTTTTTGTTAGTAATTATCACAATAAGCAATATTTCCATATATACTTAATTTTTCAAAGAACAAGTGACTTACAAACTATTGCATGGCGTCATGTGAAACCTTAGATATTGTTGAAGAAAACTGTCACTGATATTTACACTGTAAGTTGCACTTCTTTAGTTATATTCAGTGTTATTTATACTGCTAATTATACAATCAAACATACATTTTCATATGTCTGTAAATATCTGAATAAACACACATCCAGAATGGAATTTCTTACTGTCATGTCAAAGCTTATGTCTGGTTAACAAAAGTGATCTAAAGATACATGTCTGGGTTGTATAGTGCACACGATATGACAATTTATTTATGAAAGTTTAGTAAAAAGTATAAGTCTAGGTTTGTGTGCAATGATATTATATTATATTGTATTTTATTATATTATATTATATTATTAGGATTTGTGGGAAAGCTAAGTATGCATTGACTGTTATTTATGTATTTATTGCTTGACTGATATTTGATTACTGAGAAAGTGCAACATGGTAGAAGCCTATTTTCAACAGAGACCTGGGAAGAAAATCTACAAATTGTTGCAAAACATTTTAAGAACAATACTTTTACAGTTTTCAAAAATAAAACAAAAACATATGCAGTTTAAATAATTATAACAAAGTAGACATAATATAAAAACATTGGTTAAGAATTGATATGAGGAATATGACAATCATTTAATATACAGAGAAATTTTAGACAGTTTGTAGAGAAATTAAATGTAAGTTAGTGTAATACGAATAGGAAATACAATATGAAGTGAAGGGAAAAACAGGCTTATGGTATATTTAGAGAGAAAGTCAGGGAAGAGAATTAGCAGTAAGGAAGTGAGTGAAGAAGGGAGAGTAAGGAGGTATAAGAAATGAAAAGGTACTTGTTCACATTTAGGGATCTACATTATCCTGGTTTTGAGCAAGAACAGAGCCAGATTTTAGCTAGGAAGTCTTTCAGAGTGGTTTTGAAAGATGGGAGGGTAGATAAAAACCCGATGGATACAGGTAAGGAGTTCTAGGCCTTGGCAATCTTGTACGAGTATAGACAGTACCTTGCAGTTTTGCTAGTTTTATAGACAGACAGAAGGTTTTGGTCAGTGGACCACAATGACCAACTGGGAGCATAGTTGTTTTTAATGTTGTTTAATGCAGGACAGGCAGATGGACGCTGGATAATTTTATAGGTGGTAAGACTTTGTGTATATGTTAGTTGATGTGGCAATTCTAACCAATTTAGACTTCTTAGTGCTATACAGTGGTGGGTTCTGAAAGGGGTATGTGCTGCAAATTTAGCAACTTTGTTAAAGTATTGTCCAAGTTTCAGTTTTTGTGAAGCCTGGAGGTTAGTAAGGATGGGAGCACCATAAGAAGAACCAGGAGGAGATAAGTAGTGGAAAGTATAGCTTTAGTTACATCTGTGAGAGAGTTTTTGGCTCTGTAAAACATCCATAGTTTTTTATGAGTTTTTCTTATGCAATTTTGTATAAGCAGGTCGAATGTAAGATTATCATCCACTATCACCCCCAATAGTTTGCTATCAGAAGTGACTTCAATTGTTGTATTATCAAGAGAGGACTTTAAATTTTGTTTTTTCATGAGAGAGGGATTTAGGGAAAAAAGTAGTAGTTTGGTCTTTTTTGGGTTGAGCTTGAGTTGTGAGTTACGAAGCCATGTTTCAGTGGCTGCTAAAGCTTCCTGAGTAATTTTTTGGAGGTGTGCCATGTTGTCACATGTGCAAATGAGAGTGGAATCAGTGGAATCATCTGCATATTGTGTTAGGGTGGTCTGTTTTGTGGAAGTATAGACAGTGTTGGTGAAAATGTTAGGGGACCAAGGACAGAGCATTGTGGTACAGCGGTGGTAACTGGGAGGTAAGGAGAGAGCATAGAGTGCCATTTTACCAGCAGATAACTATTGGACAGGTAGCTTTTGAACCATAGAAAGGTGAGCTGAGAGAGACCTAGTGAGGACATTTGAAGAAGAAGTTTGCTGTGATAAACTGTGTCAAAGGCTTTAGACAAGTCTAGAAAATAAGAAAGAGACTAGTTTGCCATTATCTCTAACGTTATAATGGACACAAGCGGCCTGTAAATGTTTCATTCTCCTAAGAACCCTGCTTCCATTGTCAATGGTACCAGAACTTGTCACAGATTTGGGATGCATGGCTAGCCTTTGAACGAATGCAAAGCCACAATGTTACTTGTGTTATATGAGCTAGAAACGTTTGTTATTAGGACTTCCATTATTATTTTTTTTTAAAAGTCAGCCTGCATTTTATTTTCTTATCAATAGAACTGTTTTAACTGACATGTTCAGTGTCAGCTACATTATATATTTTCCACAATTTGCACACACACCTGTAGATAAACACTTAGATATTGCTTTCAGATTTGCAGTTGCTCAAAAAATTCTGTTACTCTAATAGCAAAATATTTCTTTACATCAACAACAAATGTGAAACACTTCATTAGAACAAAAGTGTCAATATCCAAGTGTTATACAGATTCAGTTAATATTTTTCAGTGTTTTAATTGCCTTAGTATCTAGTTAGCCTTCTAAGCAGTATTATTTAACTCAAATAAATGATTTGCGCTTCTGATACAGTCTTTTTTTGAAAGTTCTGGACCTAGATGATGTCTAATTTGTTTCCTAGCTCCTGCTGGAAATGCTACTTGTGACATCTCTTAGAGACATTTTGAACAGAAGATTAAGGCTATAACCTGTTAATGAGCTGTTTCTTGTACTCCAGGGTTTGACTTTCTTGGCCTCCGTTTACCTACTGTGTGAGTATCAGCAAGTCACCTAATCAGACAATGCTCTGGGCAGTTGGCCTCAGTTTACTTACTGTGCGAGTAACAGCAAGACACTTACTCAGAAAATGCTCTGGGCAGTTGAGAAATTGGACTACGCTTCTGAGTGGTCTTCTGGACTGCTAGTCTGTTAACAACATATGTACCTATCTCTTGGGACACTTCTGATTATCTCAAGTAAACAGGCATCACAAATACAGTCTCTGTTTTCAGAGTCATTGTGAGACACAGTCATCTAGATGAATCTTTTCATTTTCTCTTTAGCAATTTTTTTTTATTACAATAAGCAATTTTGATCCTCGGTACAAAGAATAAATACTATTGGTTGCTCTTATCATTTCACAACAGCATATTTTGTCCCTCCTCTTTTCCATGAAGACTGGGGATGTGCTAAGTAAACACCAACAAGAAAATAAACACAGGAATGCTTCTCTTTTAGCTATAGTCCATCAGCAATTGAGCTGGTGAAAGACCTACACCTTGCAGTGGAGTATTTCAATATTCCATTAAGGATAATTGTATACCAGTGTACAGTGTTGTGCTAGTTACTTATAAAAGTAATAAGTTAGTATTACGAGTTACTTTTAAGTGAAAGTAATATATTACTATTACTTATTACTTTTCTAAAAAATAATACATTACTATTACTAGTTACTAACTAAAGTAACTAGTTACTTTTGAGTTACTTTTACACAAGTATAGTTTATCAGCTGTCATATTCAGATTTATTCACACGTTACTTGTGTTTAAGGAATACAGGCTTACTGCACATGAATATGAGTGTATTATTACAGCTGTAGACACCGTATTACAATAAAGATAAATAGTGCGTCTTCTGTGTGGCGACATGTGTGAATGGGCGTTCCTTCGTTGAAGGTTGCGCATTAGGCCCAGCAAGCCAGTACGTAAAAATCTACTGCCAATCATTAGTGGACCGGAGTTCCGCTGTGGCGACCCCTAACCGGGAAAAGCCGAAAAACACAATCAGTATTTTACAGTTTACAAAGTCCCGCAGACCAGTCTTTATAGTCAGTCACAACTTAATACTTAAACCAAAGTACACACAGCCAGCAACACAAGACCCATAACAAATTACAACTCATCAAACTTTCAACAACATACAATAGGCTAAAGTGCCAGTCTGATAAAAGTAATGCCGAGGACACAAAAATACTTACAGAATATGTCATAAATGTCTAACAAAATTACTATCATAACAAAGTCAACCGAAATATCGCTATATATAACTATTCACATCACAATGACTAAACAATCACTACACATTTTTATTGGCTCGAAGAAGGAGCAACTTTTCAAAGTGTTCGTTGGTGAGTCTTTCTTCTTGCAGTCAGCACTTGTCCACCAAGACTGAACAGACGTTCAATAGGTGCACTAGATGGCAGAAGTGTATTAGTGCTCAGAAATATCTTCTTGACTAAAGGGTAACTGTTGAGAGAAGATATTTCTCTGGAAGGGTTAGCCAGATACATTTCCATCTGAGAAGATATGCTGACACTGGCTGCTGTCGATTCTCTATAGTTGAAGAAGCTGTCTTTAGCAGTTAGTGCAGAAGCTTCAGTTGACCCATGCTCAGGTTCAACCAGTTTCTGCATGGCATCAAGGAGCAGAGCCTTGCCTCTGAGTTTCTGCACTTCACTGTCCATCCATCGCAAATGGAACTGTGGATGCACTATGCTAGCCAGAATGCACTCTTCGCACTCCAGAAGGTAATTGAACCGAGCCTCAATGCCTTTAAGAAGTGCATCGACTAGTGACACAATAAGCTTCACAGACTGCCTGACTTCAGACAACTTGTTTTTCAAGCATATAATGGTAGGGATCAGGATTCCCATGAAGCATTTCAGCTCTGACTGCAGGATGTCCAGAGCCATTGCCAGGGGCTGCATTGCTTGCACAAACTCAGCAACAAAGGTAATTTCTGCAGGCCTGAAGATGGCGGTTCCAATCTCTTCACATATCTCATTCAGCAAGTCTTCACCCTGAGTTGCAATGCGGTGAATTCTCTCCATTGCATAGAAAGTGGAATTCCATCACGTCACATTGGGAAGAATCAATGCTAGATCACACTTATCGCGAACCACCTCAGCAGCTTGGGTGCTGTGACTAGCCTTGTTCCAAGCAGCATAGCATTTGGCCATGGTATTTCGCATGATCTATTTATACTGTGCATCGTCACAAGCAGATTCAGAATCATGCACGGCAACTAGATTCAATGTATGTCTGCACATCTCAGATGGGGAGGCAGTGAATAGGTGCTCTCACTTTGTCCTGACTGACTCAGCACAGCTGTCACACTGTTGTAAATCACTTCACCATCACCAGTGTCATCCTCATCTTGGGACAGAATGCTTGTAGTCTGAGATCTCTCACATTCTGCAAAGACAATGAAAATCTTTACAAAATTGCTGCCATTGTCAGTAATTGTCACACACACCTTTTGATCTATTTTGCACTTGATGTGAATGCTCTCGAGTTGATGCTATGAGATCGTATGTATGCCTCCCCTGAGAAACGCCAAAGAAACTACGATTCCGATGGGTCCAGATGTCAGCTGTGGTGGAAACAGTTGAAACACTTGCTAAAGTTTCCATCAGATTCTCCTTCATATCACTGAACTGTTTCTCCACCTGTTCGACAAGAGTTTTCCTGTTCATGACCACCTTTCCTGGCTGCAGGCCAGTTACAAGATTGATGAAGGATGGCTACTAGACAACGCTGAAACACTGCATGTCATTCACCACAAAGTCAATGATCAAACTATCCACCTTGGACTGTGTGACATGACCAGAACCAATGAATGCTGCAATAGACGGCTGTGTTAATGATTTCTTGTCTGAATTGTCAGGCCCAGAATCAACTGCTTTCCTTTTCAAACTACTTAGCTTTCCAAGTGTGATAGGATGGGATGTCTGAAATGCTTTTTTAAATTCAACATACTGTATGCTGAAGTTCTGTAGCTCTTCTTTGTCGGTGGGCATTGCTTACATTTCACATCAATGTTTTTTCCATCATTTGTAATTAGGTCAAAGAATTCTGTGTAAACAGATTGTTCAAATGAATTTCGACTTTCCATCTCTGAGTGAAAGCACTAAGCAGAAAAAAAACAGATGTGCGTGGAATATCTATTTATTGCAAATGTTTTATTTTATAACCTCTGTCAAAATGTGGCTCTGATCAGCTGAAGCTTAAAGGGACTGCCAGAAATACAAAAAAAAAAAAAGAAAAAGTTAACTGTATAGAACTTATATAAACATGAACCTACAGTGAATTAATTTTCTAAGTTTTCTTTAATAGCTGAATAAAACTGATTTTGTATCTGAAACACCTAAATAGTCCATAGAGCAGCATAAACAACTGAAATGCTGCAAGAGGAAGCTGTTCTTTTAGAAAAATAAGTGAAGCCCTGTCCTTTGCACTGGGCCATGGGTATGGTTTCTCCTGCAAAAACTTTTTCTACAAAAAAGTCCCTCTTCGGGCATTTGAAAAGGTGGCAAACCCATTAATTACTTACTCTGCCTGTAGCCTCAGTTTCAAAAATATGTCTACACATAACCAAATATCCAAATTCTTTTGCCCTAAGAAATGTATGATGCTTAATTAATACAATATACATTACAACAACTATATTACCAGTAAAGCAGATCAAAGATGACCATGCATAGTAAAAGTCACCTTTATTGTACCACTTCAAATCACCGGTGGCCATTTACTTCCTTCAAGACATGCAGTGGAGGAATTCAACTGCCTGTCACCAGGGGGCAGTAAAAAGATAACTCAATCATTATTTAAATGGCTTTTCTGCTGGACTTTGTTGTTTTAAATAACTAAGTATATTCTACACACAACAGAGTTTGTGCCACCTGCTGTGGTCTTTGAGTTTGCCGCTCCTCCCCTTCACAAAATAAAATATACCTTTTGTGAGGATTTTTCCATTCATAGTACCTAGCTGTCAGTCCAAAGACAAGTGCTCCAGATTATGCGGAACGCTCTGCATTCGACCATAAATGAACCCACTGTTCTGCGTTGAACAGCTTTGGCTCTGCTACACAACTTCTGATTGGTTCATATACCACAATTACTGCCAATCGGCATCAGAGTCCCCCTAGAGCAGCCCTATCTGCGGCAACCCCCTACCCCCCAAAGCAGCCCCATACCCACCAATCCCAGTGTTCCATTACTTGGTTATTTCTCCCCACTTACCATACACACTATTCAGACCTGTTAGTGTGCATACTGCTTTCTTTCTTACTTCTACAACGATAACAGATATTGAAATAAAAGCGCATAAACACTGATAACCATTTGCTAAAGAAACAGCGCAGTCTCACTGTGAAAATAGACTTAGCATGACCATTTAAACATATTTGCCCTTGAAACTCACATTCATTGAAACAGCACTAAAACTCACATAAAAAGAAAATGCATCTGGCCAGTGGAGGACATCCACACAACAGGCCACTCTAATACAATATGCAGAGGATTCCACTCTCACTTGCACATCTGAAACATGGTACACTTCCGGCTCCAAAATGTTATTCAGGAAGCTTTAACAGCCACCGAAACATGGCTTGGTAACACATAACTGAAGCTCAACCCAAAAACGACCAAACTACTACTTTTTTCCCCAAATCCCTCTGTCATGAAAAAACAAAATTTAAATGTCCTCTCTTTTGATAATACAACTATTGAAGTCACTTCTCATAGCAAATTATTAGGAGTGATTGTGGATGATAATCTTACATTCAACCTGTGTATAAAAAATTGCATAAGAAAAACTCATCAAAAACTAGCAATGCTTTACAGAGCCAAAAACTTTCTCACCGACACAACTAAAACTATACTTGACACTACTAATCCCCTCCCCACACTTCTTTATGGTGCTTCATCCTCACTAACCTCCAGGTTTCACAAAAATTAAAACTTAAACAATGCAACAATAACGGTGCTAAATGAACTCTGCACTGCAAATGGTATACCACATGCTCAGACGTATGCATGCACCTCCCATAGGCAGTAATTGCAGAGTTTACACAGCTGCAGTAGGGTGGAAGCGAACTAGGACACACTCCCTGGCAGCAGTATGATACTACACCAACAACCTCTAGTTCCTCATCTGCTGTGGACATGGGTCAGACTGAGCCCATGGAAGGCTAACGGGGGTCTGTGAATGAGGAGAAGAACTGGTGACAGCTGATGGTCAGCTGTGGGAGGACAGCAAAAAAAAGTAGCTGTAATGTATTTGTGTGGTTTATACTTATGTATTTTTATGCACACAGCCTATGAAGTTTTATTTTTATATAAGTGTGAATGGCATTGAGTAATTGATTTGGCTATGATGTTTGAGTAGTTGAAATATTTGGTTGTGCACATCAAGTGCTGAGAAATGCTTGAGGAGGCTGATACGTTGGTAGTGAAATGCAGACGGCAGCCAATAAAGTTATTTTTCATACTTCTTTTTCAGCATGCATTGTTTACAACACACACGCATATACACGTACAGAGTGGCAAAAAGTAAAGCAAACTTCAATGAATAGTGAGAGTTTCTAAACGGTGAACTTAAATGAACAAGCTCACTAAAAAACCAAACCAGCTACTTTCAGCACTAAATCCACAAGCTAGAACACAGATCCTTTCATAATGGCACCATTTTCTTTTACTAAGTAGTAAAACTGACACAGGAAATCTGTTATAAGAAGTTCAAGGAAGCTGGCATTAACTGCTGCCGTAGTTATCTGGTTCTCCTCTGCTTGCTAAATTAAGTTTGCATTTTAAATGTATCATATATGCAGCATCACCCATTTGGAACCTGTGTCTAGACACTGTCTTCTTCATGTAGACCAGGTCTAACCTACTGGTCTCAGTGTGTGTCACCAAACCCTGCTTTCTCTTTGCAGAGCTGTAGAGCTTCAGTTGCTCAGTACTACCTGTTCTAGCAACTATCTCAGGTGCCAGATTTGTTATTCAAAATTGGTTTATCTGAGAGTCCATAGGACTGGCAGCATCTACTCCCAGCTCAGACTGTGACTAGACTTGTGTCTACTAGGTACACTGAGCTGAGACTGTGTTAATAACTGCATCTTTTAAACTAAACTGCCTTCCCAGCACCAAGCTAAGTATAGCATGCTGCTCAAAATGGAAAAGGGGGAAATATTTTTTTTTATTTCTATGTACATTGCTAAAAAATATATCACGAATACTAATGAATGGAGTAGCAAAACAATGAGGGCCAGATAAAAGGAGAATGGGGGGGGGGTTACTGAAAAAGAAACTAGTACATTTCATATATTAAAGAAAAAAATGCCATCTGTACACAGGTGTAGAAGAAATAGTTTCTCTGCCCTAAGGCATCAGAGATGTAATGACAATGTCTCCTAGTTTTTCTTTTCATCATTTGACCTAACTGTCTGTCTTAAAGTTAGTAATAAATCAATTTGAGGTATATGTTGAGGAACTATAATTAGTGGACACACACCAAGCTTCTGACTTACAGCTCGTGTTATTCACTATTTTAAATAATTAATAAAAATAAATACGTTAAACAAGAGCAAAGTAAGGACCAGTTCAGATATTTATAACTGAATATTTATTATAAAGACAATTGATAAGCGCTTTCGCTATGTAATAGCTTCATCAGATCAAATATTCTTGGTTATACAGACTGCTTAAATACTAGAAAGACATTTCATCCATTCAAATCAGCCAGTCAGTAAGCCACATTAATTAATTCCTTTCTAAATTTAAAGCAACAATACATAGATAAAGTGCATAGTGAGACTTTAAAAACAATCTAAAATATTTATCATCTAACAAATACTTATTCTAAACATAAAATATGTCTATATCATAATTTCTATCCATATAAATACTTAAAATATATTTAAAATATATATATTTTATATTAAATAATAACTTACATACAGTATATATAATAAATGCTAACCACATATAATTTTATATGTTAAAATCAAATAAATATATATGTAATATATACTGAAATGTCTAAAATTGTTTTATATGTCTATGTTGCCCGAGTGTCGGTTTAATTGATACTTTATCATTTAGTCCTGAACCTCTGTCTGCTTTCAGCAAAATAATCCAGTTATTTTCTTTTTCTTCAGTGCGTGTTACTATATTACCCCCTCTCACATTGGGCTCAATTACTTCTAATACCTTAAACTGAAACTCATGATGAATGTTGTGTAGAGCAGTATGTTTTGCTAAAGCATTCTGCATGTTATTTTTTCTAATATTATAAATGTGTTCCCTTATCCTATCACGTAATGGGCGATTCATCTTCCCTACATAGAAGAACGAACATATTTTACATACTGCCAAATAAACAACATTAGTAGTCATGCAATTTGCAGAGGCTTTAATATGGAACATTTCACCATTGTCCGGATGATTGAATACTGTATTACTGTCAATATAACAGCAAAAATTGCAGTGTCCACATTGTTCTGTATGGCCCAAATTAGCGGAACGCTTATCTTTCTTAGGGTAACACAAGAGTCTTTTCAAATTACTTCTGTTTTTGTATAGAAAAGAGGGTTTTTCACCAACAATTTGGTGAATATATTCATCTGCCTTAAGTATATCAAAATGTTTCCCAATAATTCTCTTAACCTCAAAAAGATCTGTTGTATAGCTAGTTGAAAACTTCACATTTGAAGGTATCAATAATTCGTTGGTTTTAATAATATTTTGTACTGGACCAAAATATGGTCTACCTTTAGTATCACGTAAATCATATGCTTGACCAGTATATTGGTCAACTTCATCAATTCTGTAACCTCTATCTATTAATCTATTCCTTAAACTTAGTAGATCATTGTCTAAACCTTCCTCTAATGGATTTAATCTAGAACATCTCAGTGTCTGCCTTTTGATGTTTTTAAAAATGTGTGGTGGGTGCATGCTGGATCTATATAACAACATGTTACTATGACATGGTTTTCGATAAACTCCTGTATTAATAAGCCCATTATGCAACCTTTGTACGAAAACATCTAGGAATTCTATCCTTTCAAAAGAATATTGCATAGTAAATTTTAAACAGTTTGTCAACTTATTCATGGTACCAAGTAACTTCTCTAAGTCATCAGTTGTACCATTCCACAGAAAAAAGACATCGTCAACAAATCTGCGAAAAAAGATAACATGCTCTTTGAATAAGGATTCATTAAATAAAACTTTTTCTTCCCAAAATGCCAGGAACATGTTGGCATAGCTATTGGCACATGGAGTGCCCATAGCTATGCCTTCATGTTGTTTATAAATTCTATCACCAAACATAAATACATTGTTATAAAGGACAAGTTCTAGAAAATGAGCTATCAAATCAATCAATACTTCAGAATAGTTACTATGTTCTCTAAGGTAATCCATAACATATGTTAAACCTAGTTCATTAGGGATCACCGTAAATAAGGATTGTATATCCAAGGTAACAAAACAACAAGTATCAATATAGTCATAATGTGTAACATATTCATAGAGATCCACCAAGAATTGTTTGGTATCACGTAAAACAAATCTATTACTATTTAGAATTGGTCTTAGTTGTTTCTCTATAAACACTGATAAGTGTTCAGTAACCCACCCCCTTCCAGATACAATTGGTCTCATTGGTGGGTTATACAAATTCTTATGTAGTTTAGGAAGTCCATATATTAACGGTATAACTGGTTTCTCAATAATAAGGTATTCAAGAACATTCTTCTCAATCAACTTACTTTTAAAGATGTCCATAAGAGTAACATGTACATAATTACATATTCCAAAGACATCATGGTCAGTAATAATACCATAATATTTATCTTTTAACATAGTATGCATTGTATTCATATAATGTTCACTATTCATCACAACAACACCAGAGCCCTTGTCTGCTGGTCTAATAATGATGTTTTTATTTGATTGTAGATTAATCATACTCCTTCTCTCATTATATGTCAGATTATCAGATCTTTTGAGTTTATTGAACCTCTTAGTATCATAATAATTATGAAGTTCTTCTTCAGTTACTTTCATAAAAGCTTCCACTAAAGGATGATTTAGCGGTACATAATCACTAAGATTTTTAAATATAAAACCTTCTTTATTCATATCATTAGCTCTATCTCTATCCTTAAAGATGTATTTAAGCATTATATTTCTACAAAAGATCTTAAGGTCAGTTATAGTATCAGTAAGGCGGCCAGTTGTTTTAGGAATGAAATTTAAGCCTTTACTTAATAAAGAGATATCAGATTCAGTTAATTCTACAGAAGAAATATTATATACTAATTTTTCTTTGTCCACATTTTCTTGAGTGTGGTATGATGCAGAGAATCTCCTGATAGTTTCCTTTTCTGTCTCCCTCTGCTCATGAAACGTGACCTTCTTGGGCCCTTGTCCATGCGTACAGGTATGGGAAAAGACAAATTAGCATCAAAAGTATGTTCATTAGTATTAGAATCTTTTACCTTTGGCCTTACTACAAGCTCTTTATTAGTTACAGGTTTATTCTTAACTATATTAACTTCAGGATATAAGTTAGTATCCATTTCTAAGCTTGAATGTACTAATCTTATCACATCATTTGAGTCATTGCAAGGTTCATCTACTATCACATCATTCATGTTATCATTAACCACAATATCAGAAGCTTGTTCAGTTCTAATATCATGTTGTAAGACAGCATTTATACAAGTAGTCTCAATACCATTAGTATTCACATTACTAGATATATTCAAACTGTTAGGTACATTTAAGGCATGAGAAGTGTCCTTATTAATAGTAGTAGTTTCAGAAAGTCCAATCACTTCACTTCCTTTACTAGATTGCAAAACGTGAGCATTACTGTCAGTTCCTTGCCCCTCATACATATTAGAAGTAAGTCTATTAGTGCCATGTCTCGGCCAAGTGAAGACATGGCCTGATCTAAAATCGTTTAAATCACGTAGCACTTTGTTTTTCTTTTGCTGTAATAATTTACGATCATAGGCTGAAACACAGTCAAGTAGACTCTCAAACAAGGGATAAACAACAGTTTCTGGAAAGTCTTTAAATAGTTGTTTTTGTTTCAAATTAATAGCATTAACAAGCTTTTTCTCCTCAGGACTGAAATAATCTATTAAAAGTTTCAGATACTCACGGCTAGTCTCCAAGTTGATACGCTGCCAACGCGCTAAAAGCTCTGGAAACTCATCCCCCTGACTGGGCATACAAAATACCCTTAGACCTCGAGGCACAATGCGATGATCTAAACAGTACTGTGTTTTTGCTGCCCGCAACAGAGTAAGGAGCCTTTGCTATGTTATTTTGCTGAGAGTATTGGAATTGTTACAGTATATTGTTGAGAATATTGAGATGTCTAATATCGAATTAGTTTACGTGCCCAGAAGTGAACACCGGGGCAAAGGAGCTCTCGAATCTAGGTTTTACAAGTATCTGAATGAGATATCTAATCCTTCCTGGTTTTCGTTCGAAGAAACGAACCTAACTGATGTCAATGGAGCGATTGTAAACACGCAAGCTCTACATCAAGCGCTGGATGACATAGAGAAAGAATTCTTCAAACTGAAACGTTTGCAGGCACAACGAGTACACTTTCAGTACTGTTTAGATCATCGCATTGTGCCTTGAGGTCTAAGGGTATTTTGTATGCCCAGTCAGGGGGATGAGTTTCCAGAGCTTTTAGCGTGTTGGCAGCGTATCAACTTGGAGACTAGCCGTGAGTATCTGAAACTTTTAATAGATTATTTCAGTCCTGAGGAGAAAAAGCTTGTTAATGCTATTAATTTGAAACAAAAACAACTATTTAAAGACTTTCCAGAAACTGTTGTTTATCCCTTATTTGAAAGTCTACTCGACTGTGTTTCAGCCTATGATCGTAAATTATTACAGCAAAAGAAAAACAAAGTGCTACGTGATTTAAACGATTTTAGATCAGGCCATGTCTTCACTTGGCCGAGACATGGCACTAATAGACTTACTTCTAATATGTATGAGGGGCAAGGAACTGACAGTAATGCTCACGTTTTGCAATCTAGTAAAGGAAGTGAAGTGATTGGACTTTCTGAAACTACTACTATTAATAAGGACACTTCTCATGCCTTAAATGTACCTAACAGTTTGAATATATCTAGTAATGTGAATACTAATGGTATTGAGACTACTTGTATAAATGCTGTCTTACAACATGATATTAGAACTGAACAAGCTTCTGATATTGTGGTTAATGATAACATGAATGATGTGATAGTAGATGAACCTTGCAATGACTCAAATGATGTGATAAGATTAGTACATTCAAGCTTAGAAATGGATACTAACTTATATCCTGAAGTTAATATAGTTAAGAATAAACCTGTAACTAATAAAGAGCTTGTAGTAAGGCCAAAGGTAAAAGATTCTAATACTAATGAACATACTTTTGATGCTAATTTGTCTTTTCCCATACCTGTACGCATGGACAAGGGCCCAAGAAGGTCACGTTCCATGAGCAGAGGGAGACAGAAAAGGAAACTATCAGGAGATTCTCTGCATCATACCACACTCAAGAAAATGTGGACAAAGAAAAATTAGTATATAATATTTCTTCTGTAGAATTAACTGAATCTGATATCTCTTTATTAAGTAAAGGCTTAAATTTCATTCCTAAAACAACTGGCCGCCTTACTGATACTATAACTGACCTTAAGATCTTTTGTAGAAATATAATGCTTAAATACATCTTTAAGGATAGAGATAAAGCTAATGATATGAATAAAGAAGGTTTTATATTTAAAAATCTTAGTGATTATGTACCGCTGAATCATCCTTTAGTGGAAGCTTTTATGAAAGTAACTGAAGAAGAACTTCATAATTATTATGATACTAAGAGGTTCAATAAACTCAAAAGATCTGATAATCTGACATATAATGAGAGAAGGAGTATGATTAATCTACAATCAAATAAAAACATCATTATTAGACCAGCAGACAAGGGCTCTGGTGTTGTTGTGATGAATAGTGAACATTATATGAATACAATGCATACTATGTTAAAAGATAAATATTATGGTATTATTACTGACCATGATGTCTTTGGAATATGTAATTATGTACATGTTACTCTTATGGACATCTTTAAAAGTAAGTTGATTGAGAAGAATGTTCTTGAATACCTTATTATTGAGAAACCAGTTATACCGTTAATATATGGACTTCCTAAACTACATAAGAATTTGTATAACCCACTAATGAGACCAATTGTATCTGGAAGGGGGTGGGTTACTGAACACTTATCAGTGTTTATAGAGAAACAACTAAGACCAATTCTAAATAGTAATAGATTTGTTTTACGTGATACCAAACAATTCTTAGTGGATCTCTATGAATGTGTTACACATTATGACTATATTGATACTTGTTGTTTTGTTACCTTGGATATACAATCCTTATTTACGGTGATCCCTAATGAACTAGGTTTAACATATGTTATGGATTACCTTAGAGAACATAGTAACTGTTCTGAAGTATTGATTGATTTGATAGCTCATTTTCTAGAACTTGTCCTTTATAACAATGTATTTATGTTTGGTGATAGAATTTATAAACAACATGAAGGTGTAGCTATGGGCACTCCATGTGCCAATAGCTATACCAACATATTCCTGGCATTTTGGGAAGAAAAAGTTTTATTTAATGAATCCTTATTCAAAGAGCATGTTATCTTTTTTTGCAGATTTGTTGACTATGTCTTTTTTCTGTGGAATGGTACAACTGATGACTTAGAGAAGTTACTTGGTACCATGAATAAGTTGACAAACTGTTTAAAATTTACTATGCAATATTCTTTTGAAAGGATAGAATTCCTAGATGTTTTTGTACAAAGGTTGCATAATGGGCTTATTAATACAGGAGTTTATCGAAAACCATGTCATAGTAACATGTTGTTATATAGATCCAGCATGCACCCACCACACATTTTTAAAAACATCATCAAAGGGCAGACACTGAGATGTTCTAGATTAAATCCATTAGAGGAAGGTTTAGACAATGATCTACTAAGTTTAAGGAATAGATTAATAGATAGAGGTTACAGAATTGATGAAGTTGACCAATATACTGGTCAAGCATATGATTTACGTGATACTAAAGGTCGACCATATTTTGGTCCAGTACAAAATATTATAAAAACCAATGAATTATTGATGCCTTCAAATGTGAAGTTTTCAACTAGCTATACAACAGATCTTTTTGAGGTTAAGAGAATTATTGGGAAACATTGGGATATACTTAAGGCAGATGAATATATTCACCAAATTGTTGGTGAAAAACCCTCTTTTCTATACAGAAACAGAAGTAATTTGAAAAGACTCTTGTGTTACCCTAAGAAAGACAAACGTTCCGCTAATTTGGGCCATACAGAACAATGTGGACACTGCAAATTTTGCTGTTATATTGACAGTAATACAGTATTCAATCATCCGGACAATGGTGAAATGTTCCATATTAAAGCCTCTGCAAATTGCATGACTACTAATGTTGTTTATTTGGCAGTATGTAAAATATGTTCGTCCTTCTATGTAGGGAAGACGAATCGCCCATTACGTGATAGGATAAGGGAACACATTTATAATATTAGAAAAAATAACATGCAGAATGCTTTAGCAAAACATACTGCTCTACACAACATTCATCATGAGTTTCAGTTTAAGGTATTAGAAGTAATTGAGCCCAATGTGAGAGGGGGTAATATAGTAACACACACTGAAGAAAAAGAAAATAACTGAATTATTTTGCTGAAAGCAGACAGAGGTTCAGGACTAAATGATAAAGTATCAATTAAACCGACACTCGGGCAACATAGACATATAAAACAATTTTAGACATTTCAGTATTTATTACATATATATTTATTTGATTTTAACATATAAAATTATATGTGGTTAGCATTTATTATATATACTGTATGTAAGTTATTATTTAATATAAAATATATATATTTTAAATATATTTTAAGTATTTATATGGATAGAAATTATGATATAGACATATTTTATGTTTAGAATAAGTATTTGTTAGATGATAAATATTTTAGATTGTTTTTAAAGTCTCACTATGCACTTTATCTATGTATTGTTGCTTTAAATTTAGAAAGGAATTAATTAATGTGGCTTACTGACTGGCTGATTTGAATGGATGAAATGTCTTTCTAGTATTTAAGCAGTCTGTATAACCAAGAATATTTGATCTGATGAAGCTATTACATAGCGAAAGCGCTTATCAATTGTCTTTATAATAAATATTCAGTTATAAATATCTGAACTGGTCCTTACTTTGCTCTTGTTTAACGTATTTATTTTTATTGTCGCCCAAGTTTTTGTTTTAACGAGAGCATTTGCCTACGTGAGCAGCATTTTTTGATTTTAAATCCTTATTGTGTATGCTGAATGCTGGCCACATCTCTTGAGACTCAACTGGTATTGATTGCTCCAGTAGTTTCAGAATTAGTTAGCAGTATATTACAAATTTACAGCTGTCAGTTTAGCATTGCAAATGATCCTTGAGGCAATGCACTTATAAAGTAAATGGCAAGCCTCTGCAGATGGTAATACATAGAGACAGGACTGTTGCACTTCAGATGCTTTAACACAGTGATAGTAAAGCCTACACAGAATGGCAACAGGGAACTGAAGCTCTCTCTACTTTGTTTACATGCACTGTATTTACCAAAATTTCTTATCTATGTACTTACGATTTGTAACAGGCTGTATTACAGCACCTTATTTATTTTTCCTGATGGATTTTCAGTTTTTGCTTATTTTATCTCGAAATAACCATAAACGGTAACGCGGGAAAGGGAAAGCAAGCAACTGCGCAACCATGAACTACGTTAATCAACCACAAGGTGCCAACATGGAAATCTCATTCTCTTCTTTTTTTAATAGTGGGGGGCGTGCATCCATGCGTATGACACACACATGGTCCTCCTTAAAGGAGAACACTCCACAGTGTTAATAAGGTTCTTTTTTTTTTCTTGCTCCACTAGCTACATGGTTGAATTCAATCAAAAGTAATGCAAAAGTAATTGAGACTTGCCTTACTAGTTATTAAAAAAAGTAATACATTACAATAACTGCATTACTGTATTGACAAGTAACGCAGAATATTACTAGTTACTTAAAAATGTAATATATTACAATAACGTGTTACTTTTGTTACGTGTTACTCCTATCACTGCCAGTGTAATAGTCACTCTTAGTGCTGCCAATCAATCTAACAGACACTGTTAGTTGTCTGTGGTATGTTTGTCATTTTTGACTTTGTGTAGTCCTCTTGACCAATAAGCTGTGGATAGTTAAGACTAGAGAACAAATGTTGAAATTTCCACTTTTAAAACAATCTGTTGAATTATTTCATATTTTCATATTGTGGACCATTATCAGATTTTGTCACACAATGAATCTTATACCTTAAAAACAAAGCTTTTATTGCATTAATCATGCTCTCTGCTTATATTACCTGTTTAATTTCCTCAGTATTGGGAACCTTTAAATAATGTTCAACACAGATTATATATACACTGTCTTAAAAATGGAGCAGATGTGTTTCCACTATATTTACTTGTCTCTGAAAGTCAATAACAATCCTCTGGTCTCTATGATTAGTATTGTGATAAACATTTTCACAACTGTAAATTGCTTGCAATATTTGCATGACATCCATGACAATGTAAATCTTCATAAATTCTTGTTTTCTGCTTCACAGTTCCCATGTTTGACACTGATGTTCTTATCAACATTTCTTTCTTTAGGTGATTAAGCAATATTAATTTAGTAGCCTTAAGCATCAAGCCTTACATGCACCTGTGCTTATATAATGAATGAAAATAGCTGCATTTCTTTCCCTTCACTAGATTTCTGTTCTGGATACCCTCCCATAACCACTTCAAAGAATCTGCATTTCTTTCTCATTTTAAGTGCATTAATGAAACTATTTAAGCTTCATTTCCATCATATGTAATTGTAGAATTATTTAAGTCACTGCAGGATGCCACCAAACAAACCTTGCTTCTGTGGAATATATGTAACAATTCAGTATATTTGCTGTATGCATCTGTTTTTCCTGACTTACAATTAACAACTAAGTCATATTTCTGTAATGACAAAAATACTCTCTGCAGGCTGGTCATGCCTTGTACAGTAACTTCTCAAACATAGTCTCTTTCTTTCAACATGTTCCCCATAACATATTAATACATATTCCAGGGCCACTCAGACCTATGGCCATGCATGCATTTCCAACATCTTCCTTAAGACCACAACTTCCATTTCTGAGTATTTCACAACCATATACTAAAGTAAGCATCTCAGCAATTTTTCTGTATGAGCATACTTTTCTGGAATTCTGTAAATGCTCCTGACCCATAAACAACTAGTTTATCTTCTACCGGGATCACTGTACCAGTTCAGTTTTGGCTGACATTGTCTTATTATAGGATTGTCTTATTCACTGCAAAATATTTCAGTGTAGGTTTTCTGTTACTAATCATTTAAAGATATTTTCTTGCTCTTTACTCCAGTAGCATTCCTCTCCTTATTCCAGTAATTCACTTCACAACAATCATATTTCTGACATATTTAGAATAATATTCAAAAATGCTGCATCATACCAGGAAGTCTCCTGAGAAACTGTCCTCTGAGATAGGCATCTGTGTTGCTTCTCTGACTTTCTATCTGCCTGGATTCAAGTCTTAAAATATTAAGTTATGATCCACGTCATTTTTATAAATCTAACTTTACATTTACTTCTTTCAGCTTGAGGATGCTTCCTCTCAGCTAATTCAATGATTTAATAAGTCTCTCGTTATGCTCTTCTTTGGCATGGTCTCTTACCAGTGCATTGCCAGTAATATGAACACCATCAGACCCCAATGATCTGTGTGACACTCCTGGAACTGACAAAATGCCAAATGGAAGTTTGAGAAATCTGCATTTTTCCATAGGTGAATTAAAAGTACTCAGCTTGGAAATTTCCTCACCAAACATAATTTGTCAGAATTCCTGATTAATATAAATCACAGAGAAATACTTTGCTCCTGGTATGGAGATAGCACCCATTCAATTCTACAGAGTGGATAGTGCCCCCTTTTTGCTTTAGTAATATTTGGAAACCTCTGTATAGTTTATCTGGTTACATAGCAGTAAGCATTCTGTTTACCAAATTAGCAGGTTCGATAGCCTTCCTCCTCATTCTCTGACACTACATGTTTAGTTCCTTCTAAATTATGTTCCTTAAATCTACTTGAACTTTTCTCTGAGCATATATTGGTGGTAACACTTCAGGATCTCTCTAAATTGAAGACATGTCAGGACCAGTAAGTCAATGTTCATTTAAACAAATCATCACCTTGCCCATTTTAACTAAATGCATACTTACCTTCATTTATATTGTGAATTACTTTAACTTTGCCATGCTTCTGAAAAATCATATGATTCCAACTCAAGTGAGTGCCTTATGTTACAAATATGTGGAACTGAATCTCGTTTTTCATTCCTATATTCACATGCAAGCATTTTGTAGCCCAATGGTTTTACTTGATGAATTGAATAAGTAAAATATTTATGCATTTATAGTCTAGCATCCTCTCAGATTCATTTCTTCAAATGTTTGATCAGACATGAAATTGTAGTCTATAACAGTGTTTAGTCTAAACACACAGATTTAAGTTTGGATTTCTCTGCTCAGATGTCCAACTGATTCTAATGTCTCATATTTTTGTGCACATTTGTTGCACTTTCTGTGCATATTTTCAACATAAATCATGCCAAGAAACAGCTTACTTTCAGGAATTTTCTCTAACATGTACATTCCCTTTGAATGCAAATACATTTCTTTCATTTTACATTTATACTTTAGGAAAGTGTTTCCTGTTTTCAGCTTCTTCATGCCTGAGTGGACATGTGGTATTTCGTTTCATCATACTTACTACCACACCACATGTAGAACTTACCAGAGATATGTTTTTCATACTTTCTAAACCTCTGATAACTCATTTGTACTTTCTCTGGCAAACAGCCTACTCTACCCACTTCACTCTTTGGTAGGCTTTTTTAAACCTGGAAAGTAATTTCAGACATGGCACATACCGAATTGTGTAGCTCGATAAGATGACATTTTTTAGCTTTAATTCAGTAACATAAGCAGCTATATAGACTTAGGCTTAGGTGGGACCGTGTCCCACCTTAACAAACAAATGGCAGACATACTGCATATTTGTCTTCAGCATACAGTAACTCTGAAATGTATTGCTCTTCATAGCAGTGCTCCCTCTTTCTCCATCCCAAGACTAAAAGTAGTACAAAATGTCAGGACATCTTCTGTTGTGACACACAAATATAGCACACTGTGTATCAGAAGTGGCACTTGTAGTCACTATCCACAGTTTCTAGTTCTCAGACAAATGACCCTGGAGATAGACATATTTGCATCACTTATAGTTCCACCATTTTTCTAATGAAAATGTGATGATTTATTTCTAGTAGCTTCTGTCAACATAGAATATTTGTATGAAAATATAATAAAACATTGAAACATATGGCATGCTGCCAGCTTCATCGGCATTTACTTTCAGACTGAACCCCAAGCAGTATATCTGGGTTACCTTATACACAGACTAAAGGCATTCTTAAAAATATAGACATATTACAGTGACAGCTGTTTGTGTCCTTCTTACCTTTGGGTCATCTGGGTTTATTTTTTTCTGGATAAACATTATGACAACCATCTCCTTAATTTTTAAAGCCAACTGGATTTTTGTTTCTGCTTCTCAAAAAATAAAATAGAGAAGGTGTGAGCTCTGTAGTCATGTATACTCAACATCATACAATAACTGTTTTGACAACATATAAGATGTCCATTAGGGCAGGCACTAATGCATAATATTTGCCAGGAACAGAAAAGTTTGGCGACATCAGCTGTATATGTATTGTTTGCTACGAATCTGTTTTTATTTCATGATATACTAGTGCAATGCCAAATAACTGTTAGTTTTATTCCAGAAATATTCAACAGGTCATCTTTGGACTGCATGTAAAATGGACAGGGAAAACTGAGCAATCAAATTACTAACTACATGTTCATGAAAATGTGCTACATATATGGAAGAAAATTGCACTGTTTTGCAGTATCACTCAATGTAACCTTAAGAAAACTAGTGCATTGATTGATTTCATAGGTTCATAGGTTCATACTAGGCTATCTGCCCTGGGGCAATTACAAGCCTAGCCCGATTCTGTATGGCTTACGCCACCCCTTGATTTGAGTATACTGTGCCCTTTTTAAGGTTTAGTTTACTGTGCCTCTGTCTAATAGTGACACAGGAGTAATCCCTGGGACAAACCTACGATCCCCCATCCACTTATCGAGATTCTTCTTGAAGAGATTCAGTGAGGTGCTCTGACTCACATGAATTGGAATTCTATTCCAGAGCGAAGGGAGCCTCTGGGTTATGAACCTGTCCCTCCAGCAAGTTCTATTTATTTCTGTGCTGAGATTCAAGTCCCTCGAGCGTGTGGCTCTAAGGGATTTAGATTTACTGAGGTGGAGCATGTCCATTAATTCTGGATTTGACATAGCTTTGTATGTCAGGCATAGATCGCCTCGAAGTAGGCGGTATGCAACTGAGTAGAGCTGGAGTTTTTTTAACCGAGCAGCATATGGCATCTGTTTGAGACCCTTGATCCTCTTGGTGAGATACTTTTGGGGTCTTTCTAATTGCTGCAGATGTCGGGTAAGGTACATCCCAAAAGGGGCATTGTATTCTATGATGGGCCTGATGAGGGATGAATAAAGGCACGATTACCTCTCTTGATCTAGATGTGAAACCCTTTGTGATGAGGTGGGCTATGTAGAAGGTCTTTCTAACCACTTTGGCAATGTGGTTTTCAAAGGAGAGATTGCTATCAACTTGGGTCCCCAGGTCCCTAATAACTTTCTCTGTACTTAATGGGTTTCCGCCTATGTGGTAATTTGTGGGCACATTGTTTTTGCCAAAGGGTATGACTATACATTTTTTGGCATTTAGCTTTAAACCATGGCACTGGCACCAGTTATCTGTCTCTGTGAGACCTTTTTGAAGGATGTTTGTGTCAGCTGGAGAGTTTATTATGGCACCCAGTTTGCAGTTGTCTGCGAACTTGGTGAGCCATAGTCCTCCCACATTTGCCTGTACCTCGGAAAAGTATATACCGAACAAGAGTGGTCCCAGGACAGAACCCTGTGGGAAGCCACTTGTGACCGGTTTCAAGTCTGACATGGCTCCAGCAACTCTCACTCTGTGGGTTCTGTCTTTGAGCCAGTTTGTGACCCATCTTGTGACATAGGGGTTTATATTTAAGCTGGATAGCTTATCTATAATGCCCGAGTGGGGTATTGTGTCAAATGCCTTTGCAAGGTCCAGATAGGCTGTGTGGACTACCTTCCCTTCATCTATGGCTTTGGTGACTGTTTCAAAGAAGTCAACCAGGTTCAAAAGGCAGGATCTGCCCTTGACAAAGCCGAACTGGGTAGGATCTAGTGTCTGTAGGTCCCCAATGTCTTTGTTTATGAGCTCCATGATGATCCCCTCCATAGCCTTGCAGACTAAGCTAGTCAGGCTTATGGGCGATAGTTTCTAGGGTCCGTAGAGGCTCCACCTTTGTGGAGTGGGACCACTGTTGCTGTATGCCATTCTGTGGGCACATATCCTGTAGTGAGGCCGAGATTGTATAGCTGTTTTATTTGAGGGATTAGTTCCTCTTGTAGTTCATGTAGGACGCAACCTGGGACGCCATCTGGTCCCATGGAAGCAGTGTTTTTTGCTTTGGAGAGGGCAGCCTTCACCTGAGCATCTGAGATGTTTGGGAGACAGCCCTCTGCCGGGATAGATACTTGCTTTTTTGGGGGGGAGGGGGTGGAGAAGTTTGCACTGAACCTGTCTGCCAGGATATTGGCGATGTCTGTGGGTTCAGTGTATTTTTTGTCGTTTAGAATCAACTCAGAACAAGTCTGGGAGTTGCATCCCAGATTTCTAACATAACTGAAAAAAGCCTTATGATTGTCTTTGGTGTCCTGTGCAATTTTTCTCTTGAAGCTGGCCTTGGAGGATTTTATGAGGGATCGTAATTTTTGCTAGTACTGATCAGAGATGCCTTCCCTATTAGGGATTTTGCTCTATCATGTAGTAGCTTCCTCCTTCTGTTGTACAGTTTATTTATGGCAGGGGTCCACCAGACTGGACGCCTGCCTTTGGATGATTGGGTATTGGTTTTGTTTGGGATAGCATGATCCATGCATTCCTGGAGATGTCCGTAGAATGCATTTATATAGGATTCTGCAGTTTGGGCTGTAGTTTCCACTGGCCCTGGGGCCTTGAAGGATTCCACTTCGGTTTTGAGAAGTGAGAAGTTCGCTTTGAGAAGTTTTTCACTGTGGTTTTCTGGGCTGGGGGTGGGGTCGAGATGTGGACATCCAGTGAAATTAATTTATGGTCTGATCTTACCAATGAGGGATAT
Source organism: Protopterus annectens (assembly GCF_019279795.1). Lineage (NCBI taxonomy): Eukaryota > Metazoa > Chordata > Ceratodontiformes > Protopteridae > Protopterus > Protopterus annectens. The sequence continues at coordinate 1,048,541,854 of NC_056743.1, forward strand.
ACTTCTGGTGTGGAGCATAGAGTCCCCATGTTGGTAATGATCAGGTCTAGTATGTTGTCCCCTCTTGTGGGAGTGGTGACTAGTTGTTCCATAGCATTTGAGTTTATAATTTCGAGGAATCTTTGGGCTAAGGTGCTGGGGCTTGAGTAGTGCTCCCAGTCAATGTTTGGGTAGTTGAAGTCGCCCAATATAATGGTGTTAGGAGAGATCTTCATGTTCTCCAATGTTTTCAGGAAAGCCGAATGGGATTCCTGAGTTTGAGAGGGTGGTCTGTAGGATGCTATAAATTGAAAAGCAGTCTTGCCCACTGTTAGTTGCACATGGATGATCTCCGATACTTCGTGCAATGCCACTAACCTGGAGGTGTGGATATCCTTGATAAATATGGAAACTCCCCCTCCTTTTGTGGTGCGGTCCGGGTTTTGGGGATGAAAAGCATGATATGAGGTATAGCCTGGTAGTGCTGGGGTACTCTCTGGAGCCTTGAACCAGGTTTCTGTCACTGCACAGATATCAATGTTCTTCATACTGAGGAGAGCTTCGAGTGCATGCATCTTGAGGTTAAGACTTCTGGCGTTTAGCAGCATTAGCCTTAGTTTCTTGTTCCTTGTGCTGTCTATGAGGGTGGGTTTGACTTTTGAGCCTTGCCTAAAAAAGGCACTATGGGGGTGGCAAGAGCCTTTGCCAATATCCGAAATCCCAGTGGTGACAGGTGCAAGCCGTTCCTAGCGAAGCAACGTGGCTTGTCGAGCATGTCATCCCAGGCTGACAGACACTGGATCCCCTTTGAATGACACCAAAATTGTAGCCAATTGTTAAAATCGATCATATTGTCTTTGTACTGTGGCATCATTCTAGGTGAGGGTAAGATGCTGCTCAAGGTCAGGGTCATACCAGCCTAGGCTACATGATCAGAGAGCTCCTATATGTCTCTTTTCATGTAGTCCAGGGAGGTACATCTCAGGTCATTCACACCAGCATGTACAATGACGGAGTCATATTTGTATTTGCTTTGGAGTGACCTGAGTGCTTGCGTTATGTGTCGGATCCTAGCACCCGACAGGCAGCTCACCGTGACCTTCTCTTTATTCAGCCTGGTGAGCGGGACGTCAGTGTGTCTGACAATAGAGTCACCTATAACAAGAATATCAGGTGTGTTATTCAGCCTTAGGGGCTGTGGCTGCTTGGCACACTGACTTTGTGGGTTATGTGTTGTGTGTGTTTTGTTTTGAGGTAGCGTTTGCTTGGATGTCTGCTTTGGAGGTCTCTGTTGCTTAGGTAGATTTTTATTTAGAGCCTCCGAGTATGTTTTTATGTATTTATGTGTTTGGTTCGCAGATGTGGTGGGACTATGTGATACTGGAATTGTGTTGTGTGAGGTTACCTTCTCCTCCTGACTGGTTACACCAGTTTTGAGATGAGAGAGCTCAGCCTCCAGTTTGGCTAAATAGTTGCATCTCTCACATATATTTGAACCTGTTTGGAGGAGGAGAAGGTTGTCCGTGTACATGAGACAGTTGTAACATTGCCTCAAAATTCCCAGATTCACCAGCTGGACTGGAGAGGAAACCATTGACTGTCCTTTGGACATGCTAGAGTAATAGGGAAACTGAATTTAAGATGGACCAATAGAGGACAGGGTAATCGTAGAGAGTATAAGAGTAAGTAGTGCTTATGGTTTAATAGTGCTAATTTGTAGGATTACTTAATTGGACCAGTGAAGGGCCTTAGAATGAGAATATGGTGTTTAAATTGAGAGATAGAGCAGTTCTAAGGGAAAAAGTGAAGAGCAGACTTTGTGGAGCCAGGAATAGTTTAAACCCAATTAGGCGGCGCTGCCCGTTGTTGCACTATGCTCAAAAACGTGCAAAATTGCGTAAAAGAGGGTTTTAAGAGAGGAAGATGAAGGAGTTTTGGAATTGACCCAAAATGGCCAATAAAACTACAGTTTCAAGTTAGTAACCACTCCCACAGGGGCAGGCAGGCTGCTCAATGTTTTTCACTGCCACTGATCAACAGAGAGACTTTCCTTTAGCCCAAGCAAAAATGGCCTCACAGAAACTTACAAACAGTTCAAGAACAGCAAGCCTGTAACTGAACTTTTTTAAATCTCAGAAAAGTGGGAAAAAAGCAAGATTTCTTTTTTGTTTTTTTGTTTTTTCAGAGATAGCAGAGGTTAACAAGTATCAACAAGTTATAACAGTGCAATAAATGACCCCACACAAGAGTGCTAGGCCAAAGACAGATAAAATGCAAGTTTTGAGAAAAAAATTATTTTAAAAATAAGTGCAAACAGGAAATTCAGTAAACAGCTCTAGGTTGTGCTCTAAATACAGTTACTAATGCAGAAATCATGTAAGAAAGATATTGAATCAATTATCAAAAAGTGTAATTCCAAATAAAAAGCAAACCATCAATATATCTTTGCTATAAGGAAATACTTTTAAATCAAATATAAAAAAAGTATTGCTCCGCCAGCTTAATACCAAGTTTGTGAATATAGGTGCCATCCTGGCACCCATCACTACATTATTCATTTGTTGAAAAATGTTTTCTTCAAACACAAAAAAGTATTAGTAATAACCAAGTCTTGATAGTTACATCGTTAAACTTGATATAATTACTGAAGTAATTTCTGACAAACTCAATATCTATTTCTTGAGAAATCAAAGTATACAAACATTTAATATCAACTGTGATATGACTTGTCTTATTAACAGTGAAACTATAATTTTTAAATTTGTCTAAATACAACTAAGAGTCTTTTAAATGTAATTCATTCTTCTACACTATTAGGTTTAGCAATACATCCAAGTACACCGATAAAGGTTCAATCTTAGGAAAATCAGTGGCAACTGTAGGCCTATAATGTGGATTTGAACAATTTTTGTGGTATCTTGGGTATCTAAAAAGTCTGTCCAACTTTAGATAGTCTACTTTTAAAAAGTCGTAAAGAGAAAAATCAGTATAATTTTGTTTTATTAAAATCTAACAATCATCTATCCATTTAAATTAAAAAGAAAATGTAAATCTTGTTAACATTTCTATAACAAGTTTCATTGGATAAATATGGGAATGTTTGGATAATATGCAAGAGTTCAAAAAGGTTGCTGTCAATCAATGATTGACTGATAATGTCAGAAAACAAAACCTTTTAGCACAATGACTTAAGCAAAAGAATGCAGAAAACATTGCCACTGAACATAGAGAGCCTATACCAGGAAAAATCACCAGAGAACCAATTATTAATATTAAAATATTTCAGAAATTTTGTGAAAATTAGTATAAAGCAGTGCAATATGGAAACAAGGAAAAGACCTACATGGAAATATTTAAGGAAGAGTTAATTATGACAAAGTCAGATAAATGTGAGTATTAACAATTAGTAGCCAAGACAGGAAAATGCAATATAAAAATGTGATGTGTAATCAGTCAACAGGGAAGCCTCATAACAGATGGTATTCCTGTGGAAGTTTGGAAGTTGGGAGGGAAGAATGTGATAAAGATTTGAAAGGTTTTAACATTTTTTGGGGGGAAGGGATACCATAATATTAGACGAAAGCTTCAGAACTAGCTTCATATAGACACATTTCAATTTTAAACCATAATTATAAGTGTTTATGTCTGTACTAGCTAAGAGAATGACAAAGGTTACCAAAATTGATAGACAATTGTTTAATATGATTTGGTGGAGTGAAAGCAAACATTTGACAACTTTAACAAAAAATTATGATTCAGAGAGAAAAGGAGTGCAAGGAAATGCCAATATTCTTGGCAGTCTTGATTCAGATAAAGCATTCACTAGAGTCAGCTAGGATTTTATGAGTAGGGCAATGGTAGCATTTGGTTCACTGATAGTATAGTAGGATTAATTAGGAGGATATATGAAGGGTCAGAGGCAAGAATTAAGGTGGGGAGGTTCTTCTTTCACAAGCTAAGCTTGAACAGAGGAACTAGGCAGGTGTGCTTCTTTCCCTTTATTTGTGTTCTACTTTGAGCCACTGGCAAAAAAATAAAATAAATAAGGAACTCTCAAACAAATTCAAGGATATAATTGGTATGGTAATAAAGATAAGTTAGTTTTGTTCACAGATGATATTATTTTGTATTTGATAAATACAAAAAAAGGACCTTTTGGTATTGTGGAACATTTTGAGATAGTTTCAAGTCTTTTCATGATATGAAATAAATGAAAATAAAATAAAGGCTACGGGGTAAACCATGTACCCAAACATGATCTGGTTCGGGGAGCATGATAAACTGAAGTATTTAAGTATGTGGATTAAAAAGGATTCTGTTGAGGCAGCCAAGGACAACTATGAAGAAACTAAATAATAAAAATACAAAGATTGTGAAACTAGAAGGTTGAACTGCAGGTTAGTGATCGCCTTTCCTACCAGTGACTTGATAACAGAGTATAGGCAAAGAGAAAGGAATAGGGGGGCAAGAACAGACCTGGTAGAGTTTTTAGATGAGTCTAGAACAGAAGCTGCTGTTATAAAAGGGAAATTATTTGGGCAAATAAAATATTGCACAATAACTATAAGAATCAATCAGAGAATGTTAAAAATACTGTGAAGAGAGAACAGAAAAAATATACAAAGGGATAATGTGATTATATCTATATGACTTCAAAGCATGCAAAAAAGTCCCGAAGATTTAGGATTTTTGTTTGGAGGTATTTGCATAGGTACTTTTTTACCCCAAGCAGACTTCAAGGGTTTTTCCCTTGGGTAGATACCAAATGCTAGAAGTGTGATGGGAACAAGTTATTTGGAAATGTAATGACTTGGTAAAGTTTAAAAATTTCCTACCGAGTACTCTGCCAGAAATGTTAGGAGAGGAAATGGTTCTAACTATAAGGAAGTGCTTCTTTTGAGCTGGGATACAGGTTTTGAATTGTCTGTATATAAAGTTTAATGCTATTTACTAGAAAATGGAAATCAAAAATCTAAACCAGTTATAATTGAATATTGTAAAGGAAATAAAAAAAGAGTAGGTGGGATCTTTATAAAATGAAGGAGCAAATTATGTAGAAATAAATGGATTTTGTGGGAACAATGCATGCAGAATAATGTTCAGGTGAAGGAATGAGGTTTACATGACTGCAGGAAAAGAGTGATTTATGTAATGGGGAGAATAATTGTTGAAAAGAAAGCACATGTAATGTATAATGTTTGAAAATAAAAAATAGTAATATGGTTTCATCTCTTTTCTACCTGAGTCACTGACTAAAAGTGAGAATTTAATAAAGACGTTTAAAAAGCCTACTGCATACCCATGGATTGTAAGGTACTTGACTTTTGGGACACTTGGAATGTGGCAATATACGTATGTATGCACAGCCCTCTTGCTTAATCGCATACTTGTCTGACTTATGAAACCAGTGTTTTACATAGATTGTGTTCCATGGTTTCCTTAAAAGCTGCAGCTAGCATAAGCTCAGAATGAATGTATTAAACTCAAGGCCCAGCTGTTTTGTGCCTTATGGATTTTTTTTCTCAATATCTTGCCCTGCATATTATTAGTAGAGTATTCATGATGGAATATTGAACTCGAGAAAGTCCACCTCATTTCATTCATCCTAGAAACTCAGTATCACCTAGAGTGTCCTCCTCTTCCTCCCGTCCTGTCTTCTGACATAAACAATTTGGGCTACATCTGACCAACCAGACGAGTTTAAGGGTCAAATGTATATTTTTACTATCATTCGTCACATGAAATTTATTCTACAGATACTCATGAACGATGTAACTGTTTTTCATACTTCTACACAGCATCATTTGTCACACTAATAAAAGGCTCAGGCCATTCTGACACTTGTTTCATTTGATGGCATCTTCTATAAGACAGGGTTGACAGTTGATAAGGGGTATTTAACCTGTTCTTTCATCTGTAAATGTTTTTATGCTAAGCTCTTAACTTTGGGGAACTACATTGTAATCCAGTATCAAGTATTTAAATTTTGGCGTTTGTCCTTGCCTTTTGGGCCTGAAATGAAAGTATTTAGTAACACAGACTTTTAAAGGCACATTAACCAGAGGATAGTAATGACAAACATGTGGGAATAGAGAACACTCAGACAGGGTTACAGATTAATGCTTTTGTATTGTGATACCAGTCTTGACTTTTATATCACAAGATATCAGAGCAGTTATTCCATAGTGCATAACTTTCCCAAACAAAGAAAACTAGTCATTACTACAGAAATGAGAAATGTCTGTCCCTATTCCCAGCAAAGATAATTTATCTACTGCCATTTTTCCAGTCCCACATGTCTGTGGCCTTAACTGTGGATTTCATTCTCAACATAGTACAATTTACAACTGAAGTGATGATTCCACATTTTCCTCCCGTTTGAAAAACTCTTTGTTTTGTAGCCAATATAGGGACATAAATCTCATGAAAATGTGTGTTTTGTGTAGAGAAGGCTGCTTCCCACTAACCTTGTGCTGCAGCCCTGTAATTACTCACACTCCAGGGGAATAAGAAACAAAACAAAACTGACAACTGCTGAATAAAATGCACAGTGTGGTACTTTTTACAATCCATGTCACACTCAAAACAGGCTCACAAATTATAAGTTAAACAAAAGACTTGTTTTTTTTTCATTATTAAAGACCAGCAGGCAATGTAAGGTAGTACCATATACTGAAACTATTTGGAGTACTTTACATGGATAACCTGATTTGTTTAAGGTGTTGAACTCTACCTGTTTATGAATAATTAAAATGTGTTCCCTAAATGCCTTTCATTTAAATGTGTTAATTAGCTGTGCTTTTCCGCTGTAATGTGGACATAAGGCTACAGACATAGTTTATTCATTTTTTGAGCATGTCATCCTTGCTCTTCCTTTCTCCCTTTATTTATTTATGTATGTATCAATTGTCTTACAAAGCGGCAAATTTGTGTAATGCATTTTTATCTATAATTGCTGTGCAGGTATGTCTTTATCAATTGTTTGTATATTTGTGGGTACTATATTTTCTATTGTATTGCAATCATTTCCCAGGGTCCACTTTGAAGGGTTAACCTGGCCAACATATAAAGTATAAATGAATAAATACATTCTGGAGTTGGGATTTATTACTAAGCGTTATGTTAAAATTCAGAGCTTGGTATTTGTCTTTACCTCAAATAACCCAGATTTGAATAGTAACTGTGTTGACAGATTACCAGCTAGGTTAGGACTGATAGTTAAATGGCCTTTGTACCGCTCCTGGGTGAAAAAATACTTTGGTGCTACCATAACACCCAGGGAACTCTGGATGAAGATTTATGGCAGCATACAGTAAATAACATATTCATTCTCTGAGCACTAGTTTGTAGTAGTCATACATAGCATTACTAATATCATCAGGATTGTGTCTTTTTGATAACTGTGTTCAAACACTTGATTAGCACTGTGGTCAGTAGTTAGTCCTTTCCATGAGTACATGTGGTCTCAGAGCTGATTATATTAAATTTGTGGATGCATAAGCAAAGCCCTCTGTGTGGCACAACCCTCCCCATACTCCTTTGTCAAAAACTGAGTTGATCACTTTGCTTTCCACTAATTCATTTAATAACAAACCAGATGTCCATGAACAGACAGTGGGTAATCCCACTGTGGATTGGGGTGGAGGAAGGACTTAGTCATTTACAAAAAAAAAATATATATATATCTATATATATATATATATATATATATATATATATATATATATACACACACACACACACACACACATATGTATATGTATGTTTATAATATAGGACTATTTATATTTTAATTGACAGCACAAATCATCAATCCCACAACCACTGATCATCATCGAATCATCGAATACACATAACATCGATCTGCACAGGATCAAAAAATAAATTAAACAAATCTTTTTGCAGGGGCATCCCTGCACCTCCCACTTCTGCTAATTAAATATTACAACTCCAAGATCACATTACAGTGGGGAAAGGGTATATTCCCTGATCCCCATTGTACCATGAACTGTAACATAAACAGCCAGAGCTTTTTGAAAAGCTGCTTTTCACTTGGCTGCACCGGCTCCCATGGGATTGACTGTGCTGTTGATCAAAAATAGATGCTCTCATACACACACACACACACACACACACACACACACACGTCTACTTTAAAATGTTGACTTACTGGAACATCGACTTTCAAATCAGCGAAACGACAAAACTGAACTTTCACAATGCTGAACTCTCAGAACATCACAATTTCAATCCAGTCCAGAACCACTTGACTACCAATGATAACATTACAAATGGAAGCACCAAAGTGGGGGGCTTCGCCCCCTCCCCATGCCCTCCACCCCCTACTTAAAGATACCAACTCCAAGATCGCACTACAGCAGAGAAAAGAAAAAGTTCACCATGGTGACCAAGTGGTTAGTTTCCTAGAGTGAAACTGCAACCTTCTGTGAGTTCGGCAGAGTGAAGTTTCAGAGTTGTTGTCTCATTGTTTTGCAAGTCGATGTTACTGTGTGGGCATTTTAAAGGGGACCCACATATCTACACACACACACACACACACACACACACACACACACACACACACACACACACACACACACACACACTCTTTGAGCAAAAAAAGCGCTGTATACCATCAATAAACTTACATGGAGACAAAAATATACAGATAGTCAATTTAATACTAACTACACAGCTGAGCAGTCACTTTACAGGGATGTGCATACTCACTGTTATGAAGCTGTGTAGTACATTGCCATTCTTTTTAACTTAGCCTCATTACATAATTCCCTGAGGCAGGACAGTGTTTTAGTGTCTTTAGGCGAAATCCACCAATGATTTAGTTTATGCAGTATACAACTATCAGCAGCCCTATTAAGGTATAGGTTCAGAACACCTACCACTAAATTCACAAGTCCACAAGGCAGCTGCTGACATGGTATTCCATTTCTCCGTTATGACGCAGGTTCTTGGCTCATTGGCATATCAGAGTAGCTGTTCTACAAGACAATATCTGATGTAATGTCAGGGAAGAAGTTAAGACTGGAAATTGACTCATTCTCCTCCTTTGCAACATTATCACAGTTTCAATCCAAAGCTACCTGGTATCTGGATTTGCATTTTTTAGGAAATTCCGTATCCTTAGCCATTGTAGGTGCTGAGCTCAACTGACCAGAATAGCTCCTGTAAGACATCATAGGTTCATATGTAAGTACTAGGCTAATGGCCCTGGAGCCATTGCAATCCTAGTCCAATAGTGTTCCCAGATGTTAGTTCCCTGTTCCTCTATCTAGCAGTGTGATTGAAGTGATCCTCGGGGTGAATTTCCTATTTCCCATCCACTTATCAAGATTTTTCTTGAAGAGGGCCAGTGAGGTGCTCTGCTTGACATGAATGGGGAGTTTATTCCAGAGAATTGGGAGTCTCTGGGTTAGAAACCTGTCCCGCAGGTTCTGTTTAATGTGGTGATAAGGTTGAGGTCTTTGGGATGAGTAGCACGGAGGGGCTGGGATTTTTTTCTGATGAAGCAAGTCAAGCAAAACTGGATCAGACATGGCTCTGCATGTCAAGCAGAGATCGCCGCTAAGTAGGCGATATGAGATGGAGTATAGTTTAAATTTTTTAAGTCTATCTGCATAAGGCACGTGTTTTAATCCTAAGATCCTCTTGGTGATGAATTTCTGTGGCCTCTCCAACTGTTGGAAGTGTCTAGTGAGGTACATGCCAAATGGGACATTGTACTCTATAATGGGTCTGATAAGGGACGAGTAGAGAGAGATAATGACTTCTTTTTTCCTGGATGAGAAACCTTTTATGATGAGATGTGCCACATAGAAGGCCTTCCTAACTACAGTAGCAATGGGCTTGTCGAAGGAGAGGTTGCTATCTACCTGTGTCCCTAGATCCCTTATAACTCCTTCAGAGTTAAGTGGGTTCATAGGTAGGTATTAGGCTATTGGCCCTGGGGCCTATACAAGCCCAGCCAAAAAGGTACCCTGGCTTTTGCCACCCAAGAAAATTATTTTCCTGTACCACTGTCGAGCAGAGCCACAGAAGTGATCCCCGAGGTGAATTTCCTATTTCCCATCCAATCATCAAGATTTTTTCTTGAAGAGTGCTAATGAGGAGCTTTGTTTGATATAGATAGGTAGTTTCTTCCAGAATATGGGAAGTCTCTGGGACAGGAATCTATCCCTCCGGCATGTTCTGTTTATTGTGGGCAAGGTTTAGGTCCCTAGAGTGTGTAGCTCGGAGGGATTGTGATTTCTTTAAGTGGAACATGTCCAACAGCTGTGGGTTTGACATAGCTTTGTATGTTAGGCAGAGATCACCTCTGAGTAGGTGATATGCGACAGAGTAAAGCTGGAGTTTTTTGAGATGGTCTGCATAGGGCATCTGTTTGAGGCCAGTAATCCTCTTTGTGAGGTATTTCTGTGGCCTTTCCAGTTGTTGTAGATGTCTTATGAGGTACATACCAAAAGGGGTGTTGTAATCTATAATGGGTCTAATAAGAGTAGAGGGGAACAATGACCTCTTTTTTTCTGGATGAGAAACCTTTTGTGATGAGGTGTGCCACGTAGAAGGAATTCCTGACTACTGTGGCAATGTGATTATCAAAAGAGAGACTACTGTCCACCTGTGTCCCAAGGTCTCTTATCACATTTTCGGTGTTAAGTATACTACCACCTATGTTGTAGTTCATGGGTACAGAGTTTTTACCAAAGGGGATGATAATGCACTTTTTGGCATTGAGCTTGAGGCCATGGCTTTGACACCAGGCATCTGTCTCAGTGAGGCCCTTTTGTAGGATGTCCACATTGTTAGGAGTTTTGATTATGTCTTCTAGCTTGCAGTCATCTGTGAACTTCATTAGCCAAAGACCTTCTGTGTTAGCCTGTACTTCAGAGATGTAGATACCAAACAGGAGAGGACCCTGTGGTACTCCACTTGTCACTGGTCTGAAGTTGGATTTGGAATCTGCTACTTTCACAGTGTTGGGTTCTGTCAGTGAGCCAGTTGGCAACCCATCTTGTGACATAGGGATTTATACCTAGTTTAATGAGTTTATCTATAATTTGAGAGTGGGGGATGGTGTCGAAAGCCTTGGCAAGATCTAGTTAGGCTGTGTGAACCACCTTACTCTCGTCTACGGCTTTGGTGACTGCTTCAAAGAAGTCTATCAGGTTTAGGAGACATGATCTGCCTTTTACAAACCCGAACTGGGTGGGGTCCAGAGTTTGGAGATTACCAATGTCTTTGTTTATAAGTTCCATGGCCTTGCAGACCAGGCTTATCAGGCTAATGGGGCAGTAGTTCCCGGGGTCTGTAGTGGCTCCCCCCTTGTGGTGTGGGATAACCGTCACTGTGCGCCATTCAGCAGGCACAAAGCCTGAGGTGAGGCTATGATTGAACATGATACTTAGGTGGCGTGCCGGTTCATTCTGTAGTTTGTGTAGAACGCAGCCTGGGATGTTGTCTGGTCCCATGGATGCTGTGTTCTTGGCTTTGGAGAGTGTGGTTTTTACCTGTGCAGCCATGATTACAGGAACTTTGCATTCTTTCGGTATAGAGATGGGCTCTTTATGGGGTGAGAGGAGGGGTAAAGTTAGCATTGAACCTATCTGCCAGGATGTTAGCAATATCATTTGGGTCTGTATATTTAGTGCCATTGTGCTGTAACTCAGAGCAGATCTGAGTGTTGCCATTGAGATTCTTGACATAGATATAGAATGTTTTGTGGTTGTCATTAGAATCAGTGTCGATTTTGTTTTCGTAACTAGCTTTGGAGGATTTTATCAGGGATCATTGCTTTTTACTGAGGCTGACCAGGGAGCTCCTCCACTCATGGGATTTTACTCTCTTTTGCAACAGTTTCTTCCTTCTGTTGTACAGTTTGTTTATGGCAGAGGACCACCAGATTAGCTTCCTTTTTTTGGAGGATAGCGTCTTGGTTCTGTTTGGGATAGCACGATCCAAGCACTCGTGTAAGTGCTTATAAAGTGCAACTGAGTAGGATTCAGTAGTCGTAACTGTATTGTCCATCTGCATGGGTTTCATGAAGTTGGCTTTGGAGAAATTTTTTACCATGGTTTCCTTAATGGGGGGTGGGGGCAGGATGTGGATATTTAGGGTAATTAGCTTATGGTCAGATCGGACCAATGAGGCATTGACTTCAGGTGTGGAACACCAGTCGCTCATGCTGGTAATGACTAGATCTAGGATATTGTTGCCCCTGGTGGGGGTGTGGATAAGTTGACCCAGGGCATTGGAGTTTATGAATTCCAGAAAGCATTGAGTGAAGGAGTTGGTACATGAGTAGTTTTCCCAGTTAATGGTGGGGTAGTTGAAATCACCCATTATTAGGGTGTTTGGTTGAACTCTAATATTTTCCAGTATATCAAGAAAAGAGGAGTGGGAATCCTGGGGCATGATTGGGGAATCTGTATCAAGCTACAATTTGGATTGCAGTTTTGCCCAAAGTTAGTTGCACTTGGATAACCTCGGCTGCATTATGCTGAGCAACTAGCCTGGAGGTGTGGATATCCTTAATGAATATGGACACACCTCCGCCTTTGGTGTTCCGGTCCAGGTTACATGACAGAAAAGTATGGTATGAGTTATGGCTTGGTAGTGCAGGGGTGCTCTCTGGAGCCTTGAACCAGGTCTCAGTCACTGCACAGATATCGATGTTCTCCATTTTAAGGAGTGCCTCGAGTGAGTGCATTTTGAGATTTAGACTTCCAGCATTGAGTAGCATCACCCTCAGTTTTTGCTTGCCTGTTCCTGTTACGGTGGTGAATTTGTCATTTGAACCTTGCCGAAAAAAGACACTATAGAGGTGGCAAGAACCTTAGCCAGTATTCCGAATCCCACGGGTGACAGGTGCAGGCCATCTCTGGCAAAGCATTGTGGTCTGTCGACCATGTCATTCCAGGCAGACAGATACTGGATCACTTTAAAATGACATCAGAAGCTTAGCCAATTGTTGAAGTCAATCATTTTTTCCTTGTACTGCGGCATCATTCTGGGTGATGGCAGAATGCTACTCAGGACTAGGGTCATACCTGCCTGGGCTACAAGATCGGAGAGCTCTTCCATGGCTCTTTTCATGTAGTCCAGGGAGGTATGTTTGAGGTCGTTCACACCAACATGGACAATGACAGAGTGATATTTGTACTTGTTGTGGAGTGACCTGAGTGCGTGGGCTATGTGGTGGATCCTGGCACCTGACAGGCAGCTGACAGTAACCTTCTGCTTGTTTAGCCTGGTGAGTGGGACATCAGTGTGCCTGACTATGGGGTCACCTATGACTAGTGTGTTGGGTACGTTGTTTTGCCTTATTGGCTGTGGTTGAGTGGCACACTGAGTCTGCAGGCTTTGTGTCATTTGGCTTGTGTTGGGGGGTGGAGGTTGCTTGCATTTCTGCTTTGGAGGTCTCTGTTGCTTGAGCAGATTATTACTGAGAGCCTCTGTGAATGTTTTTGTGTTTCTATGTGTGGATTTTGGTGGTGTAGATTTAGTGAGACTATGTGATGAGTGTGGTGTGGTGCAAGTGTTTACCTTCTCCTTTTGACTGACTGGGTTCTGTTTGATATGGTAGTTTGTGGGCACCGTGTTTTTCCCGAAGGGAATGACTATGCATTTTTTAGTGTTTAGCCTAAGGCCATGCTTTTGGCACCAGTCGTTGGTCTCCGTAAGACCTTTATGTAGGATGTCCACATCACCTTGAGAATCAGTAATAGTTCCCAGTTTGCAGTCATCCATGAATCTGGTTAACGAGAATCTTTTGGTGTTGACTTGATCTTCAGAGAAGTAGATACCAAACAGGAGAGACCCTGGAGCCGATCCTTGTGGGACTCCACTTGTAACTGCCCAGTAGTCAGATTTGGAGTCAGCTACTTTCACCATGTGAATTCTGTCAGTGAGCCAGTTTGTAACCCATCTAGTGATGTAAGGGTTAATGCCCAGATTAGTGAGCCTATCAATGATTCCAGTGTGTGGGATGGTAGCCAAGGCTTTGGCTAGCTCGAGATAGGCTGTGTGGATAGCCTTACCTTCCTCCACTGCTCTGGTGACAGCTTCGACGAAGTCTTTCAGATTTAGCAGACATGATCTGCCTTTCACAAACCCAAATTGCATGGGGTCCAGGGTTTGAAGGTCCTCTATATCCTTATTTATAAGATCCATAATAATATGTTCCATAGCCTTGCAAGTCAGGCTCATCAAGCTGATAGGGCGGTAGTTCCCAGGGTCAGTAGTGGCACCCCCTTTGTGGAGTGGGATAACTGTAGCAGTGCGCCATTCAGTGGGAACAAAGCCTAAACTGAGGCTGAAGATGAACAGAGAACTCAGGTGTGGTGCCAGTTCATTTTGTAGTTTGTGCAGAACACAATCCGGTATATTATCTGGTCCCATGGAAGCTGTGTTCTTAGCTTTTGTCAGTGCAGTTTTTACTTGTGCAATCATGATAATATGGATTTGGTATTCCTCAGGTATGTGGGTGGGCCCTTTAGAGGGTAAAGGCAGTGTAAAATTTGCACTGAACCTGTCTGCCAAGATATTGGCAATGTCAGTTGGTTCAGTTGTGTTGTAGCTCTGAGTAAATCTCCGTATTATTATGCAGATTCTTGACATAGCTAAAGAAAGCCTTGTGTTTGTCCTTAGTATCTGTAGCAATTTTGTTTTTATAACTAGCTTTGGTGGATTTGATGAGGGATCTCAGTTTTTTATGAGATTTCCAAGGGAATTTTTCCAGTCTTCGGACTTTACCTTTCTCTGCAACAGATTTTTCCTTCTATTGTAGAGTTTGTTAATGGCAGGGGTCCACCAGATTGGCTTCCTTTTTAGAGGAGAGCATCCTGGTTCTGTTTGGTATGGCCCTATCTATACAGTTATGTAGGTGCTCATACAGTGCCCTGGTGTAAGATTCAGCATCTATACTTCCATTCTCCATTTCTATGGATGGCGTGAAGCTTACCACATCTGTCCTTAGAAGCTCAAAGTTAACTTTGGAGAAATTTTTCACTGTGGTTTCTTTTTTCGGGGGTGGGAGGGATTTGGATATCAATGGTGATTAAAGTACAGTTGTGTACCTACCATAAATGTAGATGTTCGAGTGTATTCACTGTTGCAGTCATTACAATTGGGTTATCCTGCTGGCAGGCTACCCGCAGTCTGCCTGAATTCCAAAGTCTAGGTCCGGCGTCGGTTGCTGTAGCCTCTTCACTGACGTCAGTGCGCCAGGGGTATAAAAGATGCAGCCGACGCCATTTTCTTCAGTTTTTCTTGTGCCAGATGTCAGGTGCCCCAAAATTGGTAGGCTAACTTATGCCAATAAGCATGCATGCACATAAAACCACTTTTCCTTCATCTACAAGCAAATACACCACATAGGTTGTATAGGATAGAGAAGTACAGATAAATTCTAGCAAAGAAAAGGGGGCATGGAGGGAGGGTAACCTGGACTGCAACAGTGAATACACTCGAACATCTACATTTATGGTAGGTACACAACTGTACTATGTTCATCGTGTTTCACTGTTGCAGTCATTACAATTGGGTTGAATCCCAAAGCTAAGGTTGGGAGGCTGGAGCTAAATAGGATTAGGAGAGGCTATAAGGCCATGCAAAACTGCAGTGGCAAAGCCTGCCCTGGATTTAGAGTAGAGAGGTAAGTGGTAGTGCTTTGTAAAGGTATGCACTGAACTTCAGGTTGCAGCCTCTAAAATGTCTTTGGTTGGTACTCCTCTGAGAAAGGCTGCTGAAGTGGCTGCTGCTCTGGTTGAGTGTGGCCTAATGTCCTTAGGCACTGTTTTGCCATGCTGTGAATAGCAGAAATGAATGCAATGGCCTATCCACTTTGAAATAGTCTGTTTAGAGATAGGTTTTCCTTGTGATGCTGCAGCATATGCCACTAGAAGTTGATCGGTCTTTCTGAAAGCTTTAGTTCTGTCCAAGAAGAAGCGTAGCTGTCTGTGAATGTCCAAGGAATGCAGAATTCTCTAACCCTTATTCTATGGGTTTGGATAAAAAGTAGGCAAATGAATTGTTTGGTTAAGGGCCGGTTTGTCCTCAGCGAAACCCTGTCTGGATGGAAAATGATAAACGGTTCCACAGCCATGAGTGCCTGTAACTCTGAGACTCTTTTAGCGGAGGTTATTGCTAGGAGCAGAGCTGTCTTCCAGGATAAGAATTTTATGTCAGCTGCAGAGGCTGGCTCAAACGGAGGCAGTGTGAGTTTTTCCAAGACATAGTTGAGGTCTCATGCAGGTATTGGTGCTCTCCTTGGAGGTCTTAAGTTTTTGGCCTCTCTGAGATACTGCCTTAGTAAGGGGTGTGAAAAAATAGGTGGTTCTGTATTGTAATGAGGTGAAATAGCAGAAGTAATGAATTTTAATTGATGAAAAAGAAAGGCCTTTATCCAGCATCTCAGTTAAGTATTGTAAAATCTGAGGAATATTTGGAACAATCGTGTCAATACCTTGTGCTTGGTTCCAAGCACAGAATCTCTTCCATTTGTCTGCATAAGATTTTCTGGTGCTAGGCCTCCTGGCCTCCAAAATAACACCCATCACTGCTTTAGAGAGAGGTGAGTCTTGAGAGGCTATATTATCTGCCATGCCACCAGGTTTAAGGTTTTGAGTTGGCTGTGCAGTACCTGACTGTCTTGTTGGGTCAATAAGTGAGGTAATGTCCAGGCTGGGCAGTGAGACAAGCTCTTTAGGATTGGGTACCAGTGCTGGTGGGGCCAGTCTGGGGCAATCAGTATAATTTTTTGTTTCTCTTGTCTGACCTTGAGGAGTACTTTGGGGAGGAGAGGCAGAGGAGGAAAGCCATATACTGTTAGATTTTTCCAACTGAAAGAGAGTGCATCCACTTTCCATGCTTGCTTGTGATGAGTCCTTGTGCAGAATCTTTGTAGTTGGTAGTTGTGAGGGGAGGCAAATAGGTCTATGTCCAGACATCCCCAGGTCCTTGTTATCATGCTGAAGACTTGTGGATCCAGTTCCCACTCGTGGCGATCCATGAGGTTTCTGCTTAGTTCGTTTGCCAGAGTATTTTTCCTTCCTGGCAGGAATTGTGCTTGCAGATGTACTTGGTAAGTCAATGCTGTGTGCCACAAGTTCATGGCTAGCCTGCAAAGGGGGTAGGAATGTGTGCATCCCTGCTTGTTTATGTACCACATGACTGTAGTATTGTCCGTCCATATTAGTAGTTGTCCTGGGTGAAGTTGACCCTTGAAGGCTGTTAGGGCATTCTGAACAGCTAGCATCTCTTTTTGATTGATATGTAGATGCATTTGACTTGTGGACCATGTGCCCTGAATACATTATCCTGCCATATGGGCCCCCCAGGCGTAATCTGATGCATCTGTTGTCAAAGTCTGCCTGGCTGTGGGTAAGGTGAATGGCTGTCCCGTGTTGCGGTGACAGGCTATTTCCCACCATCTAAACTCCTGTTGCAGGCAGGGAATGAGGGTAATTACTGTTTCCAGGCTGTGGCAATGTTGAGTCCAAACACTTTTTAGATACCACTGAAGTTTCCTCATATGCAGTCTTGCATATGGAATTAGCAGAATGCAGGATGCCATGAAACCCAAGGCCTGTAGATTTTTTCTTGCAGATAACTGGGTCTTTGTTGCCAACATTTTGAAATAAGTAGTCAGTTGTCTGTGTTTGTCTGGCATGAGATAAGCCATCTGGGCAGGTGTATTTAAGCTTGCACCCAGGAATATTATCTCTTGAGAGGGTATGAGTTTTGATTTCTTTTTGTTTACTGTGTACCCTAGACTTGTCAGTAATCTTTTTACAAATGCCAGATGCTGTAGTAGAATGTCCTTGTTCTCCACTTGAATAAGGCAGTCGTCCAAGTAAGGATATATTTGTATTCCTCTTTGTCTGCAAAATGCAATTACTGGTGCCAGGCACTTTGTGAAGACCCTGGGTGCAGTAGATAAGCCAAAGGGCAGTGCAGAGAATTGATAGTGCATTGAGCCAGCTTTGAATCTGAGGTATCTTCTGCACGTGTGTCTGATTGGGACATGCAGGTATGCCTCTTTTAGATCTAAAGTTACAAGCCAAGCCTTCTTGCCCAACATGGGCAGAAGCTGCTGTAGAGTCAACATCTTGAATTTTGGAATATCCAGATATGTATTTAGAGTGGCTAGGTCCAGCATAGGTCTCCAGGCTTTGTCTTTTTTGGGTACCAAGAACAGTCTTGAATAGAATCCTTGACCCTGGTCTTGTTTTGGTACTTGTTGAATGGCCCTCATGTCCATGAGGGATGAAACTTGTTTTTGTGCCTCTGCCCATTGGTTGTGTGGCAGATCTGGAATACTGTTTTGCCTTGGCAGGGTGTGAAAGTGGAACCTGTAGCCTTGTGTAACTATATTTAGAATCCATTTGTCCTGGGTGATTATGTGCCAATTTTGTGAAAAAAGTGCTAGTTTTCCTCCCAAAGGGGCTGCCAAGAGATAAGTGCTTGGTGCTGGAAGTGGGAAGTCATTGAGACTGTTTTCTGTATGGCTGTGATTTTTCCTCTCCACTTTTGGAGGTAGAAGCACCCCATTGTTTAGGCCTGTATGAGCCTTGGGGCTGTGATCTGCCTCAGGGGCATCTGTATCTGCCCCTTTGTGGTCTATCTGACACTGGAAAGGACCAGTTCTTTGTAGGCCAGTTCCTGCTAAATCTGGGAGGCTGTACCTGCAAGAAATCCTTGACCGTTTGCATAGATTTAGCTTTGTCCTCCATTTTCTTCAACACCCCTTCTGCTTTAGCACCAAACAAAGTATCATGCTGTAAAGGAGCATCTAATAGTTTTGCTTTAACATGATCCGGCAAATTCTGTTCTTTTAACCAAGCATGTCTCCTAATGACAGAACCTGCAACAGCGGCCCTGCAGGAGGCCTCAAGAGAATCAAAACCACATTGCAAAGTATGCTTTACAACTTGTTCAGCTGCATGCAATAAATCCTGCATTTATTTATTGTCTGCACATTCTGTACTTGCTGGCAATTTTTGTTTAAGCAAAGACATAAGATATTGTTGATACTTAAACATATGAAATTGGCAATTTAAGGCTCTTACAGCCAAGGTAGCATAGGTATAAATATTTTTGTCCCATCTGTCTAGAGCTCTAGAATCCCTATCAGAGGGGATAGGGTTTTTTTTCAGTAGAAGCCTTGACCCCTTTGGGACCTTGAGAGATGGTCTCAGGGTCTGCTGCAGGGTTCTTATAGAGAAATTTATGTGAATCGGGAACCCTGTAGTATCTGTCTGGCTTAACCGGAGCTGGTGGTAAAGAGTCTGGAGAAAATATGGACTCTCTAAATACATCATCTACAATGTCTAAAACAGGTGGAATAGCCAGGGGCCTGTGCTGGGGCAATAAAAGGAAATCTCTGAGCCTCTTCTTGGATTCTGAGTAGCCTTGGGTCTCCCAGTGAAAATGCTCCCTCATAGTATGCAGTGTTTCCCCAAAAGAATAATCCTCAGGAGGAGAGGCTGAAGGAATAGATTCTTCATCATCAGAATCCTCATAGGGAGGAATAGAGTAATCTTGTTCAGAGAAGGAGTCAGAGGAAATGGAAACCTGGTCTGAAGATTCATATTCTAACTCTTGCCTAGGCCTCTTTTCAGGAGGGGGATGGGAACCCCTGATCAAAGTAATAAGGTCTTCGGCCATTTTAAGCATCTGTTTTTTAGGCACGGAGGCCTGTCCAGGTGAATTCCACACTTGTTTCTTTGTCTTTAGAGCTGCTTTAGTCTTTGCCTTTATAGCTGAAGTAGGTTTTACATATAACTGTGTAGGCCTGAAAACACCCTCAGAAGCCGATGCCTGCTCAGCGGCTCCAGACCCATCTGAGGGTATGATTTCCGAGTGTCCAATACCTTGAGTTTCCAGAGGCCCAGTCGGCTCCACGTGGGAGTCGGAAGTGGCCTGTGGCTCTGAGGTAGCGGGCGTCAGGGGCTGTGAAAGCACCTCACTGAGAACCGGCGAATCAGCGACAGGCCTAGAAGAAGCCTCGTCATCGGTTTTGGATCTCGGATGCCTGTCCTTTTCTTTTTCTTTTCATTTTTTGTAAACTCCGGTAGTCGGCTGATCCAACAGCATTATATAATTAAGTCTTCTGCCAAAGTAATGAAATGCAAAATCGTACCGACGCTTAATAGTGTGTTGGTTAAATCTGCACAAAACCGACAACTAGCAACGTTATGGTCAGGGCCTAGGCAAGGAATACAGTAAGAGAGAAAATCCTTATGAGGTATTTGCTTCCCACAAGAAATACAGTTATTAACTTTTTCTGACATCGGTCTGGAGCAAGAAAAAAGTTTCCCCAACTGGTACTTGGCTTTAATGAAGACTTCGGATCTGAAATTCGAATTTGAAAACTTCAGGAGTCGGCCAACCGGCACTTGCGAACTGCTTTTGCTTCGGGCACTGTGCGGCAAGAAAGACTGAAGAAAATGGCATTGGCTGCATCTTTTATACCCCTGGTGCACTGACATCAGGGAAGAGGCGACAGCAACTGGCGCTGGACCTAGACTTTGGAATTCAGGCCGACTGCGGGTAGCCTGCCAGCAGGATAACCCAATTGTAATGACTGCAACAGTGAAACACGATGAACATCTTCAGGTCAGATCGAACCAGGGAGGGTTGGAGTAGAGCAGTGGTCCCCCATGTTTGTAATGACTAGGTCAAGAATGTTTTTTACCCTAGTGGGGGTGAGGATGAGTTGGTCTAAGGCATTAGAGTTGATGAATTCTAGGAAGTGTTGGGCAAAAGAGTTGGAGCAGGAGTAGTTGTTCCAACTAATGGTGGGATAGTTAGTCTCCCAGTATAAGCATACTAGGCTGGACTTTGATGTTTTCCAGAGTGTCTAGGAATGTAGAGTGGCAGTCCTGGGACATTGTGAGGGATCTATAGCAGGCCACGACATGGACTGCAGTTTTATCCACTGTTAACTGTACCTGAAGTATTTCTGATGAGTTATGTTGGACAACAAGTCTGGAGGTGTGTATATCTTTTATGAAGATGGATACACCTCTGTCTTTTGTGGTTCGGTCATCACATCCCTTAGGGCTTTGGTTCAGATTAGGGGGCCAAAAGATGTAATATGCATTGTAACCTGGTAGTACAGGGATACTCTCAGGAGCCCTGAACCAGGTCTCTGTTACTGCACAGATGTCGATGTTTTCCAGTTTGAGGAGTGACTCAAGCATGTGCATTTTGAGGTTTAGGCTTCTAGCGTTGAGTAGCATAACACTTAGGATATGTTTGCTACCAGATGTTTTGATGGTAAATTTATCTTCAGGGCATTGCCTAAAAAAGGCACTATAGGGGTGCTAAATCATTTCCTTGAACTTGATATGAAACTACCCATTTTTTCCCCATAACAAATCCTGAAATCCACTATGAAACTATACCAGTAGTATCATGATAACACATGGTCCAAAAAAATTAAACACTTTTGTTTGGTCCACAAGGCTAATTTAATTCCTTTATATAAAAATGAAAAGCACACAAAATTTTACTGAAAACAAACACAGTTTATGGATCACCCTGGCTCACAGTTTTTAAATGTACTGCTAAGCTTAACAGTATATTGTAATTCTGTTGCACTCGACAAATATTCAACAGTCTGTGACATAAGAGCTGCCTTTCATGCAGAGGGAAACTTCTTTCTGTGGCTTACTACCAACCAAAGAATAAACTGCTTCTGTTCTTCATCTTTTGTCAAGGTATTGTTGAATTTTTCAATGAGGTTTATCCCTTGTTCTGCTGCGTCATTAACAACAGTCAATTTGGATGCCCAATTCCAAAGTTCCTTGAAGACTGGATCATCAGTCCACTTTGTGTGATGTTTCTTTAGGGATATTTTCGCTTTTGTTGATCCTCCTTCAATCAAGAGATCAAAGAATGATTGTGTTGTCTGCATTACAAAACTTTCAAAGATAACAGGTTCCATTTCATCTGTACACCTGAGACATAGACATCATGGAAAGTCTGGCAATGGTGGACAATGTATGTTTTGCACCATTCGTAACTTTGTTTCCGAAATGATTCTCTCACCAAAAAAGGCAAGCACTGCTAGGTGCTCAGACAGAAAACACAGATGTCTGAAAATGGCTGAGAGTGCCTTGTCTGCAACAGTTTTATTCAGATATGTGTGAACAGTAGACAGCAGTTCAACATCATTGTATGAAACCCTAATTCACACTGGCACTTCATTCCACTGCCGAATGTACGCAAGACTGTCAAACAAAGTCAAGTCAGTTATGTTGCTGAGTTGTCATGCTGCCATCTGAAATTGTGCTCTGAATAGGAATAACTTTAGTGTGTAGATCCTCTCCCCATCCATCTCAGGTGGTGTCTTGGCTCTCGAACTCAAATTGCCCTACCTGGACATTGTCCACCAAGGAACAAGAGAGACAAGTGCAATATTTCTTGATAGTCATCCCGCAGTTGTTGTGTTTCAAGGGCACTGGGTAAATAGCCAAGCATTTCTCAATGCAGGATTCTGAAAGAGATTGTCACTCACAGCTGCAAAATCGGACTGATTTATTGATGACCACTGCTTCTGAAATCATGTGAAAAGTTCAGTTTGTGGGCCTTCATTTGGGCCAAACATGCAAGAGAAGATGTTAGACAACATGATTTCCATGACATGATGGTGACAGATGATCCAGATTAGTTTGGTTCCCAAAGCTTCTTTGATTCAAATGCAAGCTCCTTTGCGAAGTTCAGTATTGCTTGCAGTCATATCAAAGACAAGTTCTTTAATTTTGTAACTAAGGTTCCATTTCTGGATAGCATCAACACAAGGCTTTGCATGTGACTCTCCTGTTCCTTTCTCTGTCTTTGGAATGCCTTGTAATGTTTTGTGGCCATTTCCAGTGACAATAATAACATGTCTATTTACACTTGTCATGGATCCATCAATATCCGGTAACATTTTCCCATCCCAGTGCAAAAGAAGAGGACCTTCAAAGGAATTTTTTTTTCTTCTGGTGATAAAACTTCTCTCCTAGCTTTCATTAAAAATCATCTGATTGAACTTCTAGAGAGTGTTATATCAGTAATGTCTTGACCAAGGGCCTAAGCAATGGCTCCGGCAACAAACACAGCACTTCGGTCAGAAAGATTGACACAATCTAAGGCACTTACAACCATAGGAGATGCAACGATATTCTTAGGTGTTGATGCAGTACTGGCAACCTCAATAGATACTGATTTCATAGGGTGATATTCCTCTTCACTTTCAGACTCGCCAGATGATTTTGAAGAAACTGCTTTGATCTGCCTTTCCTCATACCTCGCTTTTGTCATGGTTTTCTTTTCCTCACGCTGTCTCTGTCTGCATTCTTTTGCAGTTGTTTGAAGGTCACCTCCAGTCATACTGCAAGGAAGCACATTCTGCCTTTGCTTCTGTAGGAATTCATGATCTTCTTCATTTTTAAGTTGAGTCATGACATCTTTTTTTGATGCATCAAACAACTGTTCAAGTTTACTTTTAAAGATTTTTTCATTTTATCACCTTCCTACCGAGTGTTCTGTTTCTTTAGGGAAAAGTACTCTTCATGCAGTTTCTTCAGCTTCCTAACTCAAGAGTCTATGCATTGTGTCAGTATCCTGGCTCGAGCCCATACAGCCATAGCTGACTCACATGCCAACTTAGAGCTTTCTGGTAAAGGTTTTCCTTCTTCATAGTGATGAAAATTGACCAGAAGAACATCCAGTCCACGTGGCAGTCTTTCAGTTGACAGCTGACACTGACTTCCCAAGGGCCAGATTTTGGGTGCAGGTCACAAACTAGACGACGCCATGCAAACTAATTATGAACAATCACCTACATGCACAACACACAAGCAAGCAATGCATGCTGGAGCGACCTCTGAATATAGTCTAATCAAGCTGAAGTTTGACAGGTGAGTAAGATGTACCAAGTGGACAAAAATAAGCTTTGTGCAGACAAGATTAGACGGCTGGTTTTTTTTGGATACTAATGTAGACCACCCTCTGCTCTTTGCTTAACATGTTGGGACATTTACAAATACTGTTTCTTCTCAGCAGTCTTTCTCAAACATCATCATGCCTAATCTGATTCTTACATATCTGACTAAGCACAGCTCTGTATGTATCTTTCCTGTAGTACAGTTCTGAATGTTTCTGTATTGTAACAGAAGTAGCAAAATATTACCTTTGTTTTTAACATGGATTAGATTGTTTCTTTTCCTTGCCTTGAAAGTTTGTATGAATCTTTTTAGATAAACCATTTGGCTTCTTAGTGCTCTGTATAGTAGTGGGAATGAATTGTTTCATTTTACTTAAAACAGCAGATTTCTGCTAACAGGAACTGTGTTCCCCAGTCAGTTACAGCATATTCAAATAAACTGTAAGTGTTCCCAAATCTTCAATAGTAGTCTGAGATGTGATTTTAGGCGTACAAAAAAGGTGCACCTATTTTAAACATGCATTCACACATATTTTACTAATAAATGGTCTTGTGGAATCAGTGTGTAACTTTTTTGCAGGTTCCACATTGAAATTCCCATAGGTATGGTGGTGCCTATCCAGGTAGCTTTTGTTCCCACCAACATGGTACACATGTTGCACATATTTTAAATTTCTCTATTTAGCTTTGGCCATGAGGATACTCTTCCAACTAGTGCTTTCATTTTCACAACAGCAAAATGGCCGATATAGAGCTCTTCGTGACAGCTTTTCTCAGTTTACAGGGAACTGTTACTTAAGTACTCCATAAAACAATCTTTTAACCAATGAATGTTCAAATCAGTTGTTACGCTCTCAGTCAACATTAGTTTATGTTGGCCACTCTTTCCTTATCAAAACATAACACTTGTGACAGCTCTTGGTCAGAACTAGTTGCTAGTTTCTTGCGTTATCATATCTTTAATAAAACTGTTCTGGCAAACATTGCTCAGTCAAGCATTTCCATGCTTAGTGATCACTTTATATAGCATTACCAGCCATTTTAGGTACTGCAACTTTAGAGACTCCATCCAGATTATCATAGTTTATGAAAACTCTGCATTCTGTTTGATAGTCATGGGCCGGCAGTTTTATAGTCCACCTCTAGATTCTTGCTGATGCCATTGTAAGCAAACTCTTCTGCGCAGCAGGCAATATTAATAATAGTTTGTGCTCAGCAACAAATTTGAGTTTTTGTGTACCTGAGGTGTTGATGGAATTTTTTACTTCAAAAATTGAGGTGAGTGCTTTCTTCTTGATTGGAGAGATCTTTCATTGAGCAGACTTCTTGAAGTTTGTTATAATCTTTCATCCCCTTTAGGTATAACATGCTTAATCACTGACTAAGGCATGTATTAAGACATAAAAACAAGTAAGTGATACTGGCAACTTTAGATCAAAGTGTACCAACATCTTATCACAAGGTGTCATAGGTTGGTACTAGGCTATCGGCCCTATGGCCTATACAAGCCTAGCAATAACAATTCCCAGGATATTTTTTCCCAAAATATTTACTTCTCTGGACCCCTGTCTAGAAGGGCTACTGTTGTGATCCCTGGGCTGAATTTCCTATCTCCCATCCAACTGTCAAGGGTTCCTTTTGAAGAGGGCCAAGGAGGCGATCTCCTTGACATGTATGGGCAGTCTATTCCAGAGTATGGGGAATCTCTGGGTCAGGAACCTATCACACCAGCATGTTTTGATTGTTGTGATGACAAGGTTTAGATCCCTGGAGCATGTGGCTCTGAGGGATTGGGATTTCTTTAAGTGGAGCATGTCCAGCAGCTCAAGGTTTGACATGGCCTTGTATGTTAAGCAGAGATCACATATGAGTAGACAATATGCCACAGAGTATAGCTGGAGTTTTTTTAGATGGTCAGTACAGTGCATCTGCTTTAGACCTGTGATTCTTTTAGTAAGGTATTTCTGCGGCCTTTCCAGCTGTTGCATATGTCTTGTGAAGTACATACCAAACGGGGTGTTGTACTCTATAATGGGTCTAATGAGGGATGAGTGCAGTGGGACAATGACCTCCTTTTTTCTGGATGAAAAGCCCATCAGTTATATAATTTATTTATATTTTCTTAAAGCATTTTGTTCCTTACTTAGGAATGAATTTCCTGTGAAAAAACAAATAGATCAAGAAAGAACTACTGTCAATAAGTACATAATAATGAAAGCCATTTCCTAAGGTAGTACTTCTACTGACTAGGGGATGTTTGGCCAGAACATCAGGGGGGAATTCCCTTATTCTGCAATAAGGCATGGTAATGGTGCTTCATGCTGAGCACTGTGGGGGGGGGGGGTTTCTTGCTACCACAAGCTGCAGAGGGGAGCTCCACTATTGCTAAAACTTTTGAATGAAAGTAACTCTTCTGTCAATTTGGATGATAAAGAAATTGATCTAAATGAAAGTGCATTACCATAACTAGTTTGCAAAGAATGATTTCAGTATTTGATTGACAACAGGTAATTTCAGATACATGTGTACAAATGTTATGGAAAGAGTATAGGCACAGGCAAATGACTGTGAGCTCAGTAGTGCTTAACATCAGCAAAGAGCCCAGGCAGTTCAACATGGCAAAGGGAATTTGGAGAACGTTAAAAAGAATTTGCCTGCTAACTTCCTATGCTGGAAGTATCCCGGAGAAGGACATCCAGTATTGCAAATCAAGAAGAATGAGCCTGTTTACCATCTGTATTAGCACAAGCTAATTGCAGAAATGCCAGGATGAGTTCTGTTTTTATTATAAGGGGACCAGCAGTATGCCTCTAGGCAGGTACTTTTTAGACTAAGCTTATTGTCTTGTTGGAGCAAAGACTGCTGTTATAGATTTAATTAATGAACAAACATACCATATAGTTACAAAATACATTTGTCAAGTATCAAAAGGTAGGCTAAAATTATAACTATGAAAAGTTATTCTTTTGTTTTGGAAATGAAGAATACTTGAGAGCAGAATTACGTGAATGGTGCTTCAAGAAATTTGGTTGGTGTATGTTTTCAGATTTAATTGTAAAGTAATTAGTTAATATATATGCTTCTGTAGACAAGACTATACTAAGACAAATGGAAAATGTGTACATATAGGTAACTTTAATTGTCCTTAAAGAATGACAATCAGGAAAATAAATATGTTTCCTTAATAAGAGAACTTATGAACTGTAGAGATCTGAAACTGGAGAGGATGGAAAGAATTATTATTTTAGGTAGAACCAGGCTACAAAAATCAGTTTTTGAATTGTTATTAAATATCTGATTGTAGTGGAGTTTGGAATAGTAGCAAACACTTTCTATTATCCTATGATCTGGATAGGTAGGTTAGGGAAGTGGGAAAAGAAAAAAATAAGGTGACAGATTGTTAATGTGCATACTATTTTATGTGAGAAAGAAATGCAGATGTTTTTGTACATTATGAGGCAGTCCCATTGGCATGAAAAAGCATTACAGAGGTTAGGTGGTATGGTGGGGAACATTCAATGATATGTTAAAGAGGAATAAAGACATTATACTTATAAGGCACATGAACTGGAGCATTTAGAATGATTTCATAATAATAATAATAATGAATACTTTGAGGAGATGACAAGTAGAGTGAAAGCAAAAAAAATGTCTGAATTATGGAAATAAATACTATGCAAAAATTACAGTAATAGAGATGAAGTTCTATTAGGAAGAAGGTAAATTCTGTGCTTTGCAGTAAAAATGTTGAGAAACCAGTATATGGATATTTTATTAAACTCACAATGGGAAGAATAAGTAGATTTTAAAGGAAAATCAGAGGTGGTTTTTCAGAATACTTATATCATAACTTCGGAGTCTGTAGACAAAGTGACGTGAAAGTGCTGTATTTATAGTATAGAGCATATGCTTTTAATGAGTGACTAGATGAATGGGGGAAAGAAGGCATTGGCAGAAATTTTACAAGCTGATTAATTTATATAAGGTAACAACAAAAACTGTGGTAAATGAATGATGATACATTTAGGAAAAGGATGAAAGTATGATGCTTCTAAACTCAAGGCATATTTTCATTTTAGGAACTGGTTGTAAGAATTTGACAAGAATGTTAAGGAGAGAAGGCAAGAACTGTTTAGCACAATTTAAAGAAGAATATGGAGGTGTTGGAAAAAAAATTGAAGAACTCTTTAGTAGGTAAAATTGTGTAACTGATAGAAAATAAAGTATATGATTAATCCTGAGTTTGGAAAATACATTTGATAATAATGAACACCAGGTTTCACTGCATGTATTAAAGGAATTGATTGTGCAAAGACTGCATCTAGGATTTATTAAGGAAATGTATTGTCAGTCTTATATTGTGCCGATTATGAATGGTTATCTAGGGAAGAGCTGTCTATTAAAAAATGGAGATTAAGTATGAGTGTCCTCTTAACCCCTATATTTTTGTGTGTATATTTAGTGAGATATTACAGAAGATGAAAAAGTTCATTTTAGATCATAGTTGGCCATTAGAAGAGAGAGCAAATCTATTTACAAATTTAACAAATAGAGACAATATGAGTTTTCTGTAAAACAAGACAAATGACTGTTGAATGCATAGAAAAAAAGAGTGGTTTCTGTAGGGCTAAGAGTGAGTGACGACAAGAAGAAGGAAAGGGCTTTTGGTAAATAGTAAGATTTTGGATGAGGTTGTACAAGTTTTAAGACTCAAATTTAAAAAGAACCAGAGTTTAGAAGAATGGAGAGAAGTGTAAAAATGAATGAACTGATTACAGTAGCCAGTGTCTTTGCAAAAGAAAGCATTTGTGGTTCAATCTCTTTTGTTAGAACTCAGGCATTTTGATGCTGACATGTAATTATTAACATGAAAGTTTAGCCTCACAGATTATGGTGACGTAGTTTGACTTATTTGGAGAAAAGCCTGAACTAATTAAAAAGGGGAGTTATTAGTAAAGTGTAGAAGATGGTTTGTTTAAGTTATAACCAATGGTGATTTGAGCTTCTTATGGCTAGACTTTTTGTTTAAAGTTTTGAACGAGGATGCTTTAGGAAGATTTATAGAAATAGTAGAAATCTATGGACTTGGTAGGGGGAAATGGGGGGATTAAAACACACATCACTGAAAATTTTGATTTTTATTAGTTAGAGAAAAGTCTGATTTTGATAGAAGAAATGTAATTAAGAATATGCTAAGGAGCATAAAATTGCAAAGCATAATGTAAAAATATTTGGAATGTTGATTCATAAGAAATGTCCTATAGAAAATGTACGTGAAGTTTAAAAATAGGTTATGGAGGATAAAACTGCACAGTAAAATACACAATTTATGAAGGCTTACTCACCAGAAAGTTCCTGTAAAAGTGTACATAAAATGCAGATGACACGAAGATGGATGATGTGCAGTGATGGGGAAATGTTAGAAATGTTAATCCGTGTCCTAGAACCCAGAAAATGTAGATGGAAATTTGTATAAGAATGAAGTTTGATATTACAAATATATTGAGCTGGATGTTTATTTTGCATTTTACTCATCTCTTGTTAATATTTGTGAAAAATGTGAAGATTTGATTTGCATTATTTTGAAACAGTCCTGAAAAAGAATGGTATATAACATTTTATTGATGCTAGAAATGTGGTTAGAGCTTTGACAAAAATATATTGTATACAACTGGATGTATGTCCAAGCAGCTGGTCACTCTCCTGTGGGATCTGACAGAGGAGGATGGAATTAGAATAACCATTGGCAGCTCACCCATTCCGGAGGAAGGAAGCACCTCTGGCTCACCTCATGGATAACATCTAGCAGGAGCACAAGGTGTTCACACCATGGAGCGCGAGTCTAGTGAGCCACTATTGCCTTGCTTGAGGTGCACAGAAAGCCAAAGGGAGTTCACCATGTGGAAGCCTCCCATTCAGAGGGCAGCGGTAGCAGTGCTCAGGAGAGCCATTGTAGGGAAAGGGGGGGGGTAAAATAAACAGGCTGTCCTGTTTCCTATCAGCCATATCTCCCTGCAGAGTAGATGAGCTGATTGTGAATTCCCAGGCAGGAAGGAATGGGCTGCAGGCTACTCACTTCACCCAGGGGTTCCAGGCTCTTCACTACCATGGAAATAATGGGCTAATTGCATGCAGGTAGAAGAACCATCGGCTGTGTCCTGCAGGAGGATTAAAATATATATATTGTATGTTGTATCTAATAAAAGTAAGAGCCATGTGATATTTTAAATCAGTCTGTGCTGCCATCAGCTCAGGCAAATGGAGCATCACATTTCATCTGAAGGACAACACCTCAGGGTACAGCACCATCCTTATTCTGAATATTGTGCACTGATTAGAAAATAAATCTAAACACCTTTTATGAGAAGAGAGCATACAGTCTTCTGATCTTGACGGTATTTATAGAAGTATGGGTGTGAGTGACTTGATTGATTCTTTTAAGGATTAAAGAACTTATGATATTTTTAATCTTTTTTTTTTTCTTTTTTCTTAGCCATCACTGTACTGAGACCATCCTCACCAGAGTCCTTAGTGTCAGTGGTGCAACAGATAGCAGCACACTTCCCCATCTCTTCCTACACCAGGTAGATGGAATGCAGACACTGCAGTGCAGCATAAGAGGGTGCTACACTCCTGAGTGCGTCAGCCTCCAGATGCAACGTTAAACTGAGGCCTCATTTGTCTGAGTTGATGGTAGCTCAGGTAGATGTACAAGATCATACAGTACCCATTGAAAAGAGTAGGGGGATGTTCTTCGGTGCCCTTTCCAAATTTCTCCTAGTAGTATAAATACCACCTTTGGTCTCACCTGAAAAGAGGCTACTAGCCTAGTGGGGCTAACACAGTCAGCAAAGAATAAACAAAAATAAAAAATCAGTAATCTACTCACAGTCAGGGACTAAAGTACTGCTGTGTTCTACTCCTGTTTTATCCCACTGTGGTTTTTTACATGGTTACCATGGTGTCTTACCAGAATGCTTCTCCAGTTCTGCTGTATCATTGGAACAGTCTTTTGTAGTGTTGTGCTTCTTACCTCTTGATCTGCTCAGGAAGAGTTGTCCCCGGCATTGACTCTTCTTTGTCCTTTCCAGTGGTCTGTGATACTCTGCAAGGGGTTTTTCTGGGCCCCTTCCTTTTCACTATGTTCTTGGGCCTACTGGGTGATCCTACAGGGAGAGAGACCTACAGTACTACTACCATGCTGATGGCACACATCTTTATCTCTTCTTCCTTTACGAGACACCATAACAGCTCTGTATTCTCTTACTGATGATCTATATGATATCCATCACTGGGTAGTTGCTAAATGACTGTAGCTCAGTACAGCGAAGATGGTAGTTATGGCATTTATTTCCACTCTCATGGACTCAAACCTTCAACTTCTGTACCCTCATATTACATGTGGAGTTTTAGAACTTTGTCTAAGATGTGCAGTTTCAAGCTTGTACATGGTGACAGGATAACACATAAGAACCAGATGTCAACTGTTGTAAGTTCACCTTCTTTCACTTAAAGAATATTTTATAAATCAAGCTTCTTCTACTGTCTGTGGATCTGGATGTGACTGTCCATACCCTTGTTTCTTTGCACCTGGACTGTTGCAGTACCCTGTATGTAGGGCTTCCTGGTTATGAGCTTGCTGCCTTCAGCTGGTGGAAAACATTGCTACCTAGTTACTGAGTAACATATCTCCTTAGTACCACATTACTCTAATTCTTTATTGCATTTGCTAGCTGCCAGTATTGTATCACATCATCTTTAAAATTACAGCCTTGTTTATTTAGCCCTACGTGACATGTGCCCCCTACCTACTGCTGATTGAGAGCCCAGTGTCTGTTATTCTTAAAGTGTATTAGTTCTGGTTTAAGCACTTGGGCTTCAGGCCAGTTATTTTACATTAAGAAGGTTCGTGGTCTGCACTCTTGTGGGAGAAGAGGCTGGACTCTGCCCTTCTGAGCTGGGAATTTCTGGTTAAAGGTTTATAGTGCCTGAATATTTGAACTGTATCTTACTGAAATTGGTACACCTTGTTTGCAGTAGCATAGACTAGATCCAGACCTGCTGAATCTAGCTTTGTTTATATGATTGTTGTTTGTTTGCTTGTTATTTCCCTGGAACGCTAATTCCACCTAATATGCGGCTTCTTAGCGCTTCTGTGGATCACTAGTGATATCTGCATTGCTTACTGTACTTATTTCCTTGTTTCACTTGAAAGAAAGTTACTCTTTGTCGTTTTTGCATTTAAGTTACCTGTAACACATTGCATTTAAGTTACCTGGCACTTGCGCGCTAAAGCAATTATATAAGTCAGCACTAAAAATTAAAAACACTACACCCTCACTCCCCACTGGCCCTTGTTTTCAATTATTAAGGAATTCCCAATATTATTCTAGCATGTCCAAAGGTCAGTTGTCAATCTCCTCTCTGGTCCAGCTGGTGAATCTGGGAATCTTGAGGCAATGTTACAACTGCCTCATGTACACAGACAACCCTCTCCTCCTCCCAACAAATTCCAACACATGTGAGAGATGCAACCATATAGCCAAACTGGAGGCTAAGCTCTCTCAACTCAGTA
Source organism: Protopterus annectens (assembly GCF_019279795.1). Taxonomy (NCBI): domain Eukaryota; kingdom Metazoa; phylum Chordata; order Ceratodontiformes; family Protopteridae; genus Protopterus; species Protopterus annectens. The sequence continues at coordinate 1,048,574,361 of NC_056743.1, forward strand.
CTGGCATAACCAGTCAGGAGGAGAAGGAAACCACACTCACTACAATTCCAGTCTCACATAGACCTACCACGAAAGCAAACCAAACACATAATCACACAAAAACATACTCGGAGGCTCTAAATAAAGATCTGCCTAAGCAGCAGAGACCTCCAAAGCAGACACCCAAGCAACCGCTACCCCAAAACAAAACACGTGCAACACATATCTCACAAAGCCAGTGTGCCGAACAGTCACAGCCCTTAAGACTAAACAACACACCTGATACACTTGTAATGGGTGACTATCGTCAGGCACACTGATGTCCCACTCACCAGGCTGAACAAGGAGTGGGTCACGGTGAGCAGCCTGTCGGGCGCTAGGATCCGCCACATAACACAAGCACTCGGGTCACTCCAAGGCAAGTACAAATATGACTCAGTCATTGTCCATGCTGGTGTGAATGACCTGAGACGTACCTCCCTGGACTACATGAAAAGAGACATAAAGGAGCTCTCTGAGCATGTAGCCCAGGCCGGTATGACCCTGAACTTGAGTAGCATCTTACCCTCACCAAGAATGATGCCACAATATGAAGACAAGATGATCAATTTCAACAATTGGCTTAAGTACTGGTGTCATTCAAAGGGGATCCAATGCCTGTCAGCTTGGGATGATATGCTCGACAAGCCACGATGCTTCGCTAGGGACGGCTTGCACCTGTCACCCCTGGGCTTTTGGATATTGGCAAAGGCTCTTGCTACCCCCATAGTGCCTTTTTTAGGCAAGGCGCAAAAGACAAACCCACCTCCATAGGTATCACAAGGGATAAGAAAGTAAGAGTAATGCTACTCAACGCCAGAAGTCTAATCCTCTAGATGCGCGCACTCGAAACTCTCCTTAGCATGGAGAACATCGATATATGTGCAGTAACAGAAACTTGGTTCAGGGCTCCTGAGAGCACCCCAGCACTACCAGGTTATACCTCATACCATGCTTTTTGGGCCCAAAACTTGGACCAAACCACAAAAGGAGGGGGAGTATCGATATTCATCAAAGATACCCACACTTCCTGGTTGGTGGCAAAGCACGAAGCATCAGAGACTATCCATGTGCAACTAACAGTGGGTAAAACTGCCTTCCAGTTTATAGCCTGCTACAGACCACCTTCCCAAACCCAGGAACTCCACTCGGCCTTTCTAAGAACACTGGAAAATATGAAGGTCTCTCCAAACACCATTATATTGGGCGACTTCAACTACCCAAACATAGACTGGGAGCATTACTCTAGCTCCAACACCCTAGCCCAAAGGTTCCTCGAATTTATAAACTCAAATGCTATGGAACAACTTGTTACCACTCCCACAAGAGGGGAAAACATACTGGACCTGATCATCACCAACATGGGGACTCTATGCTCCAGACCAGAAGTGTATCCCTCACTGGTAAGATCAGACCATAAACTAATCTCACTGGATATTCACATCCCGGCCCCACCCACTGCCCAGAAAACCACAGTGAAAAACTTCTCTAAAGCAAATTTCACACTCCTCAAAACCGAGGTGGAATCCTTCAAAGCCCCGGGCCTGTGGAATATCTGGCCCAGACCGCAGAATCCTTTATAAGCGCATTCTATGAACACCTTCAGGAATGCATGGATCATCGATCCCAAATAAAACCAAGACCCAATCCTCCAAAGGCAGACGTCCTATCTGGTGGACCCCAGCCATAAACAAACTATACAATAGAAGGAGGAAGCTACTAAATGATAGAGCAAAATCCCAAAAAGGGAAGGCATCACTGATCAGTATTAGCAAAAAACTACGGGCACTCATAAAATTGTCTAAGGCCAGCTTCGAGAGAAAAATTGCACAGGACACTAAGGATAATCACAAGGCTTTCTTTAGTTATGTTAGGAACCTGGGTGGTAATTCCCAGATATGCTCAGAATTAGTCCAAAATGGCAAAAAATACACTGAACCCACAGACATTGCCAACATCCTAGATGACAGGTTCAGTGCAAACTCCCCACCAAAAGGGCAAATATCTATCCCAGCAGAGTGCTGCCCCCCTGACATCTCAGATGCTCAGGTAAGAGCCGCCCTCTCCAAAGCAAAAAACACAGCATAAATGGGACCAGACTGTGTCCCGGGCTGCGTCCTACATGAACTCCAAGAAGAGCTAAACCCAAACATAAAACTACTGTTCAATCTCAGCCTTACTACAGGATATGTGCACAAAGAGTGGCGTACAGCAACAGTGGTCCCTCTCCATAAAGGTGGTGCCTCAACGGATCCTGGAAACTATTGCCCCATAAGCCTGACTAGCTTGGTCTGCAAAGCTATGGAAAGGATCATCATGGACCTCATAAATAAAGATATTGGGGACCTACAGACACTGGATCCTACCCAGTTTGGCTTTGTTAAGGGCAGATCCTGCCTCTTAAACCTGGTTGATTTCTTTGAAACAGTCACCAAGGCCATTGACGAGGGGAAGGTGGTCCACACAGCCTACCTGGACCTCGCAAAAGCCTTCGATACAATACCCCACTCGGGCATTATAGATAAGCTCACCAACTTAAATATAAACCCCTATGTCACTAGATGGATTGCAAACTGGCTCAAGGACAGAACCCACATGGTTAGAATTGCTGGAGCCATGTCAGACTCCAAACCAGTTACAAGTGGTGTCCCACAAAGCTCAGTCCTGGGACCTCTCTTGTTCGGTATATATTTCTCGGAGGTACAGGCCAACACGGAAGGACTGTGGCTGACCAAGTTTGCAGATGACTGCAAACTGGGTGCCATAATCGACTCTCCATCCGACACAAGCATCCTCCAAAAGGGCCTCATAGAGTCAGACAACTGGTGCCAGAGCCATGGCCTCAAGCTCTAAATGCCAAAAAGTGTATAGTCATCCCCTTTGGCAAAAACAAAGTGCCCACAAATTACCACATAGGTGGTAATCCATTAAGTACAGAAGAAGTAATTAGGGACCTGGGGACCCAAGTTGATAGCAATCTTTCATTTGACAACCATGTGGCCAAAGTGGTTAGAAAAGCATTTTATATAGCCCACCTAATCATGAAGGGATTCACATCTTGATCAGGGGAGGTCATCATGCCTCTTTACTCATCCCTCATCAGGCCCATAATTGAGTACAATACCCCTTTTGGGATGTACCTTACCAGACACCTGCAGCAACTGGAAAGACCCCAAAAGTACCTCACCAAGAGGATCAAAGGGCTCAAACAGATGCCATATGCTGCCCGGTTAAAGAAACTCCAGCTCTACTCAGTGGCATACTGCCTGTTCAGAGGCGATCTGTGCCTGATGTATAAAGCCATGTCCAACCCGGAATTAGTGGACATACTGCACCTCAGAAAATCCAAATCCCATCGAGCTATGCACTCGAGAGACTTGAACCTCAGCACTGAAATAAATAGGACATGCTGGAGGGACAGATTCATAACCCAGAGGCTCCCTTCACTCTGGAATAAAATCCCAGTCCAGGTTAGGCAGAGTCCCTCATTGACTCTCTTCAAGAGGAATCTTGATGAGTGGATGGGAGATCGTAGGTTTACCCTGGGTATCACTTCTGTGTCACTGTTAGACAGAGGCACAGTATACTAACCTTGAAAAAGGGCATAGCAAAATAAATTTAAAATGGGTGGCGAAAGCCAAACACATTCTGGCTAGGCTTATAAATGCCCTAGGGCAGATAGCCTAGTATGAACCTATGAACCTAAAACAGCTGCTTGTCTCATACTGTAACCACAAGGCTGATGAGTTGCTCTGAAGGTGTGGCTTGAGTCCACCATGCTTTCCAAGGCCTTTGATTTTGAAACTTACTTTTTGGGTGGCTTTAGTTAATTGATTTGCCTCATTAACTTGTGCTGTACTTTTTAAAATGTCATTACATTTATTTATGTCCTTTGTTTGTACTCTTGCTTATTTATGACTGATAAAATAAGCTTGAACGTGATCAGCCTTGACATGGATAACATATGCATCTGCAATATCTAGTGGGTGCTTTCCTTTACTGCTTTTCTCCGTTAATCCTGTACTATACAAACTATATGCTAAGATTAACAACACTGTACTTTATCATGCTTGTCAAATGGAATACAGTCTTTGAAAAACAGCATTATATAGAGCTACATAACATATCTGTATGCTTCAGGTGCCTATACTACTGGTACAGTACTTTTGAGTCATAACACATTTTATGACTTTTGTTTTAATCTTCGAAATGCATTTGTTTTAAGGTCACATCTTGCAGTTACAGTCAAATCTGGCTAACCTGTCTGTAGATATTACCAGCATTATAATTAATAAAATATTGAGAGATATTCGGGTTCTGTCATGTTCAAAATCTGCAGGTCTGGAACAGCCTTTCTACCTGATGCTTGTATCATCAGCTGGAAGTGCTCATTCATGTTTGGTAGTATAACCGAAGTCTTCTCATTCTGAAATGGAATCAACTCTGATGTATAAATCATGTCCCTTTTTGGTCTTAACTGTCAAGATCTAGGAGTATCAGCTGCTCTCACAACTGCAGAGTCCTGCTGTTCTGCTTGCTTATTTTTTTGAATTTTACATTTTCACTACTTTCTCTGGACAAGGCAAGGATGACACCCAGCTGTTTTGTTATAGTAAACATTGTGTATTTGATAAATCTTTGGCAATATTGTTGGACATTTGATATAGACTCAGACTGAAGTATCTCTGAAGACATGACATTCTCCTCAACATTTGCAAAAGTGATAACCCAGCAGGTTATAGCAGAATGTTTCTGTAGCCAAGCAAAGAAAGCTAGGTAACAGTGTTGTTTTGTACTACAGCACACATTCTCACAATGCTTTTAATTCCCTGCATAACTCTCTCCACTCTCATTCTTGTAAATTTAAAATTCCTGACTCACAATTTGAAGACCATTATCACAAACAAGGATATCAGGAATCACATGTTCTGAGGATATTGCTTTAAACTGCATAATTAATGACTTTCGTATTAAACATTTTTAGATGTTTAGAGAAAACATGTACACTAATCAGATAATAAGCCTCTAAACTGGAACAGGTCAGTCAAAAGTTTGCTCCACAGTCGGTTTAGGACCATCTCTTCTTTCACAGTATGATGGCACATACCTGGCCAAAGCATAATGCCCATAATGCCTTGCACTGTCCTTGCATGTCACAGTTTCAATATAGGCACATTTATTTTGTTTTACCTGAACAGTAAATGTAACACATAACTTATTTCAGCATGAAATATGCAATGCATCTGTGTTTGAATTGGCTTTCTTTTCATTTGAACGACTTGACATCAGCATGTTTCTCAGCATCTGTACCATACTCTATAGACTTTGCAGATTCTTGCAACTTTTCTTCAAATATTGACAGGAAATGGCTGATATCACATCTAATTCACAATTCATTAATTCTTCCTTGATTTCTTTGAGACAGGCTTTACTTAATACATCTGCAATAATGTCAGCAAATTTTCTCTAGAAGTATTTATGTATGTATGTATGTACTGGTGTTTTATGTAGAGGATTAAGAAAATTATAATCGGCAACATATATCTCTCAACACAGATTTGTCTTCCATAAACATACTCAAATGAACTTCCACTGATTGTATACAATAGCTAAAAGTTTTTCTCAGTCTAGGAATATTTTGTTTGAGATTCAAACAATTCCCTGGAACCACAGCCAACTGGCTGTCCTTCTTGCAGTAACAAAACAGCAGTACCAGACTGTTATCTTTTTGCAGTACAACTGGCTTTGTTACAAAATAATATTGAAGAGTAGTGAATTATGTTATAGGTGTCTTTCGCATTTGGAAACATTTCTGTGTATGCTGCTCTCAGTACAACTACGTTCTCAAAGAAAGAGGCACTTTTAAGAACGACTTAAGGAGTAAATACTGTAGCATGCCCCAAATCTCAGTGTAGTATGTCTGAGAGTTTTTCATTTGAATTACTGCTTTCACCTTCCCAAAGTCAGGTTTTACATCTTGATATGTCTGTCAGTAGCTGCCCCCCAATATATTTAATACTAGTCACAAAAATGTGCATCTGACTCTGTTCAGTTCGAGATGCTTGTCACAGCCTGACAACTTTACCATTCTGTCATAACACAGTTTGGTCTTACCTTAAACCAGTATGTCATCAGTAACTACTCCATCCAGACCTCCAGTAATTTTTAGTACAGTTCTCTTGTAGATCTTAGGTGCTGAAGAAATGCAAACCATCATTTCCATGAGTTTGTACCTTCCTGAATGTATACAGTCTCAAACTATTTGGGTCTTGTTTGGTTTGTCAGAAACACTGGTTAGCATCAAGAACTGAAAAATATTTAGCTGTTTGAATCATTAAAGGCAAAATTTGTAACCATCTCACATGCATAATACTTCCTTAGAATCAGTCTGTTTAGACTTTATAGATCAGTGCAGATCCTTATTTTATTTTTCTTTTGTCAGCACATTGTTTATCCATGAGATGGGCTCAGTTTATTTCATAATCACACCTTATTGCTCTGTTTTCTTTAACTCACCCTCAGCTCTTCTCAATGTAACAAGAGTTCTTCATGGTGCAGCTATCACTGAAAAAATCTCTAGGTTTAATGTTGTGCTATACTGACCGGGGATGTTATCATAACAGAAAATAAATCAGCATAAATTTTAAAAATATCAGATTTCACAGCAGATATTATTGTCTGCATTAGCCATTTCTCTAGCTATGTGTACTGAAAGTTTCCTTACAGTGTTGCTGGATTGCATTTAATAGCTTTGTAATGTCCTGCTCAAACATCTGATTTGTTTTCTTCATGAATGTTCAAATAATTACTGTGGCAGATTTAAAGACTGTGCTCTGTATGGCTATTTGAATCTTTGCCATTACAAACATGAGTTGTGATCTGCTAAATTACAACTGTTTAGCTTCATGAATATATTTTGAATTCACTGACCTCATACTACCATCTGGTTTAATCATGCACAACTGTTCACATGCTCTTCTGACCAGAATATTAGGCTGTTGAAATGACACAATTAGAAATAAGATTGGAGATTATAGTTTTGTAACAATGCAGCATAGCTCCAAACTCAGTGGTGTTAGCTTATGTCTTGAATTTGTCGTCAGTATAACCCTTGAGCTTTTTTTTTCTGTACGTTGCAAACACAAATCTCTAAATGCACTTTCAGGTGGATAATATGCACTGTACTGATATGAAGCTTAAAATTAACCTTTTTATAATTATTACACTGCTTGTAGTCCATGACTGCTACTGTGGTACTATTCTTACACTTTTTCCTCATATTTACTGTACTCAAACATTTGTGGCATTCAAAAATAACTCATTTTATGATTCTAAGTTAGTGACTGAACTCTCTGGATGTCTGTTTACATCAATTACTTGCAAAGCATTTCTCTGCCCATTAGCTTTCCTTTACATTTGATTTGCACATTTTGAGAAATAACTCAACAGGCCATAATTCCTGTTCTGTTTATCAAATCAGAAGAATTTCTGTCTTCATTCTTAAACTATAGTTACAGTAATGTGGCATTTGATCAACTGAAATTCCTTTTGAAATGCACCTTTATGGTCATGACAGCCTAGGCTCTTATGTACCCAGTCCTATGAAATATACCACTGACAGACATTTTAATGTCTTATATTATTATGCATGCCAATTGATTTTTTCTTTACTTTGGCACTTTTATGCCCTAGTTGAACTTTACACAAATTCAGGTTCTCTGCAAGTTAATTTATTTGAATGGCCCTTAGTGATACTGTTCTACACTCATTCCCTCCGGTACAGCTCTTTTGAGTGTGTGCCTTTAACTCTCAGTGGGCGTGGCTTAAACCTTTAAAAAATGTTATCACCTTACAGTTCTAGTAACTACTCACTGAGAGAGGTCAAATATCAATACAGTTGTGTTTGCCGTCACATATGCTTCAAGACAAAATATCCTGGTACCTTGTAAGTAACATGGTTTTGGAATTATTAATGCAAATATGAACAATTAATATTTGACGCCTAGAGGAGCAGTAGGAGTTAACTGCAGAAGACTCCTGGAGGAGCATTCGGCTGTAAGTGCTATTAATGGTATCTTCAGAGGATTATTTCAGTCCATCATTTTTTATGCCAGAAAATGATTCTGTTTCTGAGTAATGAATCATGCAGCTTGCCAAACTCAAACGCCTGGAAACATAAACATTGTGTGCAATCACATACATGCATTCTGTTCAACATGTTTGGTGAAATGTCTGCCAGTATTATGTTTCATATGATTGGTTCGTAGTACTGATGACATGCGGCACACAAAGAAATGCATTTTTTTATGAATGGTGCACAAAAGCACATAATACACAGTGATGTTCCATGTGCCGAAACATTCACAATTGCTGTATTGCACTGATGTGCAACAAAACACTCCAGAGAACAGCTATTTAGTAGTATTTATTCATTTATTTTATTTTACTTTTGTTTACTGGATAGTCTGACTGGGTGAGAGCCCATTTTCAGCAAAGGCCAGGGGAGAAAAGCTCCAGAGAAAAACTACAGAAAAAGGATTTTTAATTTTTAGAAAACTAATATTCACAGTTTCTATCAATTTAAATGAGGCACACAAATATAACATGATGTGGGATACACATTATAATTAAACGACAATGTTAATGTTAATTTCTAGCAAATTTTAAATGATAGATGCAAATATAACAGAACATAAAATAACATTTTCTAGCAAATTTTAAAGGCTATGCACAGATATAAAAGGACATAAAATATGTATGCTACAATTTGAAAAGAAACCCATAAGTATGCAAGGTCATAAAGTACACTCAGCAGGAGGTTTACAAGGGTAATAAAATACACACAATAGAGAAAAGTTTGTTTGTAGTGCATAACAGTTGCAGAACAACCCACTAATATACGGGATCATAAAATACCTGAAAAAGGGAATGTTTGATTGATTTCAGAGTGTTCTATATGGGAGGTAAATAGATGTTCCCGCCTTCATTATACTTTGCTGTCATATCTGAATGCAATACATAAAGATTTATCATTTATTAGACATGACACTGGAACTAGGTTCATTACTATATTAGGTTACTGAAATTATCTGGTACCGTGGGAGCTTCCATTAGTGGGAGTTTGGCAGTGTCTTTGTGGAGGGGTGGGGAAGTGTGATTGAGGTAGCAAGGGGGTCTGCATTACAAGAAAAGTCCACTGCAGGTAATTTTTTTAATTCAGTGCTATGTGCTGCTCCCATAGGGACATGTCTGTTGGCATGCAATCCTTGGGGTGGTCACTTGCATTTATAGTCTGTGCACAGAGTACTAATGCCTCACAATGGGATATGACTTCATATAGGATTGTACCCTATCATGTATCTATTTCTTTGAGTTGCACAGGGCTCTGTTACACCATTTTACTGTGTCAGCTCTATCACTTGACACACAGTATTTGTGACCATCACCCAAAGTCTTTAGCTCTATGTCTCAGTTCAGTCACATATGCATTAACATAGTCTTGTGGCCCTTGATTTGTGGTGAGACATAAAATCTATTGCAGAGTTTTATTTGGGTCACCATATTTTTAAATAAATGCGTCTCATATGCCTTCTAAGTCAGTTTGCTGCTCTGTATTAAGATAAATGTTAAATACCTTTATATCTTCATATTCGACAAGATTTAGAAATATGGCTACTTGTAAGCATTTGCTTTCCTCAGCTATGCTAGATGCTACACAAAATAAATCAAACTTTTGCTCATAGGAGGTATCCATATTTTTTGTGGGTTAAGCAGGTCTGAAGTAATCTGTCCATAGTATTTTCTGTCTTCTGCCAAATTACTCTGAAGGGCCTAGGTCATAATTATACTCAGTGGTAGAATGGATGCCATGACGATGAAATATCACTAATTATAAAAGGTAATGGTGAAGGGCGGCCAGGGTGGTGCAGTGGTTAGCATTGCTGCCTCACAGCAAGAGGTTCTCCAGTTCGATCCTCAGCTGGGGTGCCTTCTGTGCGGAGTCTGCATGTCCTCCCTGTGGTTGTGTGGGTTTCCTCCGGGTGCTCCAGTTTCCTCCCACATCCCAAAGACATGCTGCAGGTGGATTGGACACTCTAAATTGGCCCTAGGTATGTGTGTGTCTTCTGTGAAGGGTTGGGTGCCGGGCTGGCAACTCAACACCATAAAACTCCACTGCCAATCATGAGCGTACAAGGTGATCCACTGTGGCGACCCCTAACTGGCAAAAGCCAAAAGAAGAAGAAAGATAAAAGGTAATGGTGACTTAGGATGAGGTTTTTCTCCAAAGTTCAGTATTCATTGATGTCAGTGATTATGTTATGTTTTATATGAGATGTTTTTAGTACTGTCCTATTGATCTGTAGTGTGTCTTGTCCTTTCATTTTACAGGTTTGCTCATTTTGCCAATTTCTTCAGTTTTTGTGTTATTCCTGCCCATTTCATCTAAATTTATTTATTTTTATTTTATATTTGTTGACCGGGCTAGTCTAACTGGATATATGTCCATTTTCAGTAGAGGCCCGGGGAGAAAAGCTCCAAGCATGAACAGTAAAACAATGTTAACAATATATAACAATAATATAACAAAGCCATGTAAAAAAAAACAGTACAGTGGTAGCATTGGTTAAAAGCAAAAATATAGTGATGTAATTATAGAATATAGACATTATGCTAAAAGTTAAATTAAGTAGAACAAGACAGGTGTACTAAACATAAAGTGGGTATGAGCACAACAGAGTAAAGTCCTTATGATTTATCCTCTTACTATGAAAAAAAAGAAACAAGATTAGGAGGCCTAGGTTAGAGGCCTAAGTTAGAAGGGTAGGGAAAGGGGTATGAGTAGGAGGGGAAATAGATTTCAGTCTGGGTTAGCACAGGGACAAAGCCACTGAGTTTTAAGATGTTCTTTAATATGTTTTTTGAATAGAGAAGTAGAAGCTAGGTTAGATAGTTCAGGAGGGAGCCGATTCCAGATTTACCTGTAGTGTTTGAGAAAAGTGAGTCACCAGCTTTGTTGTTAGATTTAATCGAGGGGACCAGGAGTTTATTAGAAAAACGTAGTGTAGCTAGATTTTTATATGGTGAAATCAGATTAGTGAGGATAGGGGTATTGTTGGGATGGTATAGGATCTTTTGAGTGATAAGTAACTGTTGACAGAGTATGTGGTTCTGCAATTCTAGCCATCCTAGTTGTTTGACGTTAAGACAATGGTGAGTTTTAAAGGGAGTACATGTAATGAATCTAGCTATGCTATTATAACAGGTAGAAAGTTTGGAGATGTTGTTTTTTGATAGGTTAGTATATACAGCAGAGGCGTAGAAATGAGGTGGGTCTGTGCAATAGTTTTCCTGGCTGTGGGGGTAAGGAAGGGTTTGATTCTATAGAGAGTACCAAGTTTTTTGTTAACAGATTTTATGGTGGCGTTAATATGGTCATCATAGTTAAGACGATTGTCAATTGTAACACCTAGTAGCCGGGTGGTAGTATCTGGGGTTATGTTAGTAGCATTGTTAGAGGTTATAGAGAAGAATGGTGTGGATGATTTTTGAGTTGGAGTAAAAAGCAGTAGTTTTGTTTTTTTGGGATTAAGGAGGAGGCAATGTTTCATAAACCAGTTTTCAACATTTTGGAACACAGTTTGGGTGAGGGACTGAAGGGAGGCTATGTTCTTAGTAGTACAGATTAAGGTTGAGTCATCTGCATATTGAATGCAGGTGGCTTGAGGTATGTTCATGTGGAGGTAGTTAATAAATAAGGAAAAAAGAAGGGGACCTAAGATAGAGCCTTGTGGGACTCCAATATTTACTGGGAGTAATGAAGACAGATTGTTATCCCAAAGTACTGCTTGCTGTCTGTTTTGAAGATAACACCTAAACCATTGTAATGCTTGTGGATCAAGAGAATGGTAATTTAGTTTGTCTACAAGTAAGTTATGGTTAACCATATCAAAGGCTTTTGACAGGTCAATAAACAGTGCAGAGGAAAAGGAGTTATTGTTACAATTTTTGTTTATAGAGTCAGTGAAGGATAAAAGGGCAGTCGTTGTGCTATGGAATGGTCTGAAGCCATGTTGGCAGTTGGCTAGTAGGTTATTTTGTAGAAGGTGGTTGAGTAGTTGTTTGTGAATACATTTTTCTATTATCTTAGCTAATGGGGAGAGTAAGGCAATAGGGCGAAAGTTTGAAAGCTCAATAGAAGATCCACCTTTATGTAGAGGGATGATGTGAGATACTTTCCATATGGTAGGGATTTTGCCTTCAGAGATAGTTCTGTTAATAAGTATAGATATTGGGTAGTGTATAGCTTTTGCTGCAATTTGTAGGTATTCGGATGGGAGTTGATCTGCAGATGGGGTGCAAGGTTTCAGTTTTTTAAGCAGTTTATAAATAAGAGATGTAGGAATAGGTTGTATATGAAAGGTAGGAGACGACATCGTGGAGGTATTTGGTGGGGAAGCAGTAGATGGAGGTAAAGAATTGGCTAGGGTTTGAATGGCTTCTGTAAAGTATTTATTAAAGGCATCAGGGATCTGGTTGAAATTATTATGGTTGAAACCTAATTGGGCAGGAGTAGTTGAGTGTCCTGGCTGAAGAAGTTTGTTTATCCCTGACCAAAATGTTTGTGGTGTTTGTTGACTGGTTTGTTGGAGGTGGAGGTAGAAGTCTTTTTTGTCTCTAAGAGTATCCTTCTTGGTGGCATTTCTTAACTGTTTAAAGAGGAGGTGATCAGATGGACATTTGGTAACTCTCCATTTAGCCCATATTTTGTTTCTGAGGAACATCTTCTGCTTAGTTTGTTTTGTTAGCCATGGGGTAGATTTGGATCTTATTCTAGTAGAGTGATAAGGTGCGTGGTAGTCTAGGATTTGAAGAAAGTTAGTGTTGAAGTAGGTCACAGCCTCATCAAGTTCAAGATGGGTCAGTGGTGACCAGTCACATGCTTGCAATTCGTTCAGGAAACTATCAGGATTAAATAATTTCTTTGAGCGGGAAGTTTTGAGTTTATGAGTAGTTGGGATATGAAATTTTTGTCTAATAATGTAAGTAAGCATATGGCCACTAATATTGTTGGGAATGGTTCCTGGAGTATAATTGCTAGGGTGGTTATTAATAAGGATCCAGTCAAGAGTAGATTCTTTCCTGTTAGGTTTGTGGATTCTAGTAGGAGTGGTTATTAATTGAGAGAATCAATAGAGATTTATGTGGTTAGTAGGGTTCTGAGAACTACAGGTTAACCAGTCAATGTTGAAGTCACCCAGTACAATGGTTTCCTGGGGTAGTTGGGTAGAGAGGAAATTAAGTAACATTTCAAGAGTATTAGGTAAAGGGTTTATAAGGACTATGGGAGGAGATGTGTACAAGGTTTAAAAGGATTATAGAAGAAGGTAGTAAAGGAGAAGAGTGAACAAGCGTAAAAGGTTTAAAGTAAGAGATAGGAAGAGAAACGAGAGTGAGATTAGAGGTGGGCAAAGACTGCCATCTAGTGGCCAAAGTCTGTAATAACCCTGTAAAGAGATTGCAGCAGTTAGATAAAAATAGAATAGAAAAGTAATGGAGAAGGGAGGGTTATTACAAATAAAGGTAGGGGGCTGCAGTATCGTAGAGACGGACAGTGGAGTACAACAGTAGTAAAACAGGAGGGGGGTATGGCTGCTGGCAGATCTGGCAGTTTATCTAGTACACCTAGGAGGTGTAGTGGATTAGAATATACATAAAGTAGGTAAAAGAAAATCAAAATTACTTTGTGACATACAATATTAGTTACTGTGGCTTTTAGTACAAGGGCGTTTAGATTACCCAGGTGAGGAAATACCCAGGCAGGTTTAGGTAGGTGGATATAGCTGCTCTTTGTAGTCCAAATAGGGCACAGCCAGGAGTGGAAAAAGTGAGTATAAAAGGTTTGAACAGAATATTAGTTACTGTGGCTTTTAGTCCAAGGGCATTTAGATTACCCAGGTGAGGAAATACCCAGGCAGGTTTTAGGTAGGTGGATATAGCTGCTCTTTGTAGTCCAAATAGGGCACAGCCAGGAGTGGAAAAAGTGAGTATAAAAGGTTTGAACAAATTGATATACAGATTAAGACGCCAGAGATCGCTCAGCAGCCACACGCAGAGAGAGGGAATAAATTCCATTTTATTTTATTTTTGCATTTCCTGTTATGGCCTTTTGGTATTTTCAGTTGTTTTGTTTATTTTATTAGCTGTTGGTGGTTCCAAACGTTACAGTGAAATACTTAATTCATCTCTTGGATTGAGACCAGTCAGTCTTGAACCACTGCTGCTTTGCATAATCCCATAATCCATCTCTGATACTGTGCAATACATTTGGTTGTTTTCTGTACTGTCTAACCACTGTTTAAGTGCTACAACAAACACACACAGGAGAACTATCTGGCGGTGTCTTAACAGTTTATCAACATAGCAACAACTAAACAAGAAGACTGTGGCCTGCTACATGCATTTATCCTGCTGGAGAAGACTAACTCAGGTTATATTATTGTATATTATAATAATCATAAACATCTTCCTTTGTTGAGAAAATATCAAAAATATTGGTAAGTCATTGTCCCTTCCACATGCTTACTTGCATTTTATATACATTTATCTGTGTTGGTGTACTTAGTTTGCCAGCTCATACATTGTTCTGTCACTCAAAAATCACAAATATTTTCAGGGCTTGTCCAAATACAGGACTCATGGTATCATTCACAAGGGAGTTTTGCTAGGTTGATTTCCCTGAAATAATTTTGGCATTGTGTGATGTAACAATGGGTGTGGGTTCAACAGTAACATACTTGTGGGTGTGGGTTCAACAGTAACATACTTGTGAGCGTATGATATGTTTATCTCAAAACTGTGTTTGTGCTGTGACATGCTTACTCTTTTATATGATTCAGTTTTCCATAACTGTGGCATTTAACCTCTTTATAAATGTAGACTTGTTTGGGATGATTTTTATAAAACTTTTTTTTGTGTTTTACAAAATTTACCTGTGTTTCCACTTTGTGTTCAGTACAAGCCTGTGTCTCTTGCTTCCTCAGTGGAATATTTTCAGCTGTGCTCTGCATGCTTCAAGCAATCTCAAATGCCTTTGGAAATATACAATTTAGTTAAGAAGGCAGTTTTCTCTTTCAATCTTTATTGCAAATGCTACTCAGGATTATTTTCTTTTTTTTTTAACAAGAAACATCTTTATTAAATTATCACTTATGACATAGGCAATCGGTAATTTATATAAATTAAAACAATCATCAATATAATCAGGATTCTATTTTGAAGTGATTCATCCAACCTCCAACCAAATTCACAGTACGCTGTATAAATTCAGGAACATATATTCCATCACCATCTTGTCAGACTTCTGAATGCAATGATTAAAGCAAAATCTTTCTGCAGTTAGGTTTGGGCTCAAGACGCCTAATATTCTCACAATCTGCTCATAGGATTTATCCATAGTTTTCTTGTGGGTCAACCAGTTTTGAAATAATCTGTACCTAGATACATGCATAACACTTAGTAACATGCAATGTAGTTCCCTGAAAGAAATTCATTCTCTCTGAAAAAGAATAGACTATTGTTGTTCTCTGTATGCTGACCATGCTGTATTACTGGTTTATATTCCCTTATTTTTCTCAGCTGCGCCATCAGAAATCTCTTTGCCACTTTTCTTCTTTATATGTTACATACTTTGAAGACACTGCTGCGGAGACCAAAACCAGGTTTGCAGGGACTTCATTGTCACAAACTGCTGGCATAAACTGAACACTGTGTATACTCTGCAGTTAGTTAATACTGGAGTGTGTTGGCTTGTTTTTATGGAACTGCAAGCAATGATCAGTACATCATACCTCTCAACTGTTATATGGTGATTGTCATATCTGTCACTTCTGACATTAACCTTTTAAAGATATGAATGTGGATGGGGTCCATAGATGTAGGACAATTATCAGAAGTCCATACAACTGTCTGAAGTTAGGTAGTAACAAAAAAGTGCCTGATGACTTCTGTCCTGAATATATATTTATGTGAACAAACCTTTGTTGGTATCTCTGCAAATGCACTCTTTTAATTTACAAATGCATTATAGCACAAAATAACTGTGTACTTTTTAATATTTTAAGAAGGGTGCATGCATACAATCCTTTAAATGAAAAGAAGCATACTTGTTGAAAAGGGACATGCAGGGTAGCAAGGTAAAAGCATAATGTAGAATACAAATGGCTGTTCATTGCCTCTACTTGCTCTACTAAAGTTCTTCCCTTGTTCAAAAAGCTTCTGCTTAAAATTACCTTCATGAAACATTTCATTTGAAAGCAAATTTAAATCAGTAAATGAAGAGCAATAGATTTTGTCCAGGGAGTATGATTTATTGCATGCTTAGCATAATGAATTGAAGTTGTCAAAAATAATTGTAAACTGTGGTTTGTTGGTTTTGGCAGTAGTGTTTTCAAGAGACAGATCTTTGTTTGCATCATAGGTTATGAAGAAGACAGAACAGAGATCTAGTGGAATGTTCCCTTCAATAGCTTTATGTCAGGACCAGCAAAAGAAATTACATGTTAGACTTCAATATGGAATATTGTGAGATTTTCAATGATAGCAATGTTTTAAGTATTAATGCTTTGTATTTCAGTTTAGCTGCCTTCTTAAAATTACTTTAAGATCTGCAGTTTGCAAGGTAAGAATGTACAGAAAAATATTTAAGAAAAATATCTAAATATTTAAGAATGTAGCAATGTATCACAGATATTTTGTACAAATAGATGTGTAATTACCTTACCAACGGCAGTAGCCAAAATAATTTTAAAATGGAAACCAAGTAGCAAAACAAGACAGCATTTAGGTTTATCACCGGTCCACAGCTCATTTTGTATGCACATTTTTTCTTCATTGCATTTACAACAGTGCTGGTATTTGTGTCAAACTAAGTTTATCATAGGCTAAACTCTTCTGTTGTATTACATCAAAATCCCTGGGATTCACAAATATTATGGCCAGTGGTAAGGCCCATTTACTGCTGGTGGTAGCTGTTCCAATTCAGAGAGAGTGCAGAGAGAGTGCCTATATGTGCGGACATTAGTGATGGGCTGTCCTTCTGGCTAACCAGAAATATAAATGAGACATTCTGGGGGAGTGGTATATAATAAATAATGAGTCATGTGCTCTCCTTGGAAATAGCTGTGATAAGGGATTTATGCAGCCAAGTAATTTATAGAACTGCTCAACTGGGGAAATCACCACCATTACATGTTAATTAACACAGACAAAAACTGACATTCATCCATTACTTTCAATGGGAGAGGTTGTGTTAGAAATAAATGTCAGGGAATTTAGTGGACAGGTAATGGTCAGGTGTGTGTATGCATATGTGTATGTGTGTGACTGAGTTTGTGAGTGTATATAGATGCATAAGTGTTCAGGTCTATATTGGATGATTGAACTTTCAAAAGTTCGACTGTCATATGGTCGACACCATATGATCGAATTTTTGAAAGCTTGAACGTTTTAACGGATATCTCCGTACAGCGCGGAATGGGAAGAGTTCCCTTTTCTGCACTGTAGTGCGATCTCAGAGTTGGTATATTTAAAGACTGGGGGGTGTGGGGGGTGCAGGGGTGCTTGCCCCCCCTGCTTAAAACATTCAGGTAGGTTATTTGTGTAGTTTATTTTTTTATTAGATTTTCGAACTTTTAAAAGTTTGATCATATGGTGTCGACCATATGACAGTCGAACTTTTGAAAGTTTGATTATCTAATATAGACCCAAGTGTTCTTAGGTGAATGTGCATCTGTCTGGGATGCTGCAGTAGGAGAGTTAATTATTGGTTAAGTAGGGCGTGTGTGGGTGGGTACATGGGTAAGTGTGTCTGTGAGTGCATTTGGGTGTGGAGGGGTGTGATTGATGTACAGCAAGTGTCTGAGAGTGTGTGTGTACGTGCATGTATATGCGTGTGAGGGTGGGGAGCTTCCATACCTTTCAACCCCCCCCCCAGGCTAACGAGCACTGGCTGTAATGCAGAGGGTGAGACACTATACACAAGGAGTAGGTTTGACATATTACTTTAAATTCTATATGCAGTTACAAGAACAACAATTTTTGCAGCATGAAGATGCAAATGAATGACAAGACATAAGAAAAGAGTGCATTAAGTTAACAGTTGCAGGACCTACTAGATAAATCAGGATAGCATGAGTTGGTGTTGATAAATGGGGGACCTGAATGCTCGTACAGGGACAGTCAGGATAGGAAGAGGATGTCAGGATTGTCACAGTCCACATGGTTGGGGCAACAGGAATAAAGAAGGAGAGACTATTCTAGATTTCTGTCTGGCAAATGGCTTGAGAGTGGCCAACACATGGTTCAGCAAGAGAGGCTGTCATAAGATCGCTGATAAGAGTGGCCAACGTGCAACTTGGGTAGATTTCCAGCTAGTAAGGAAAGGGCATTGGGGTAGAATCCGAGTGCAAAGTCATCCCCAGTGAAACAGTCAGTATACAACATAAACCACGTTGGCCACAATTAGCTGCAAGCAGTTGTTGGAGAAGGCTGTAAGCCCAACAGAGTAGGCTAAAGGCTTTACTGGAGCAAAAGCACAAGAGTCCAGAGAAATACTCAGGGCTGTAGCACAGCACAGGAAAGAAGAAGAGGAAATGGGTGGAGCTGAAGAAAAATGGCAGCATCTCCTAAACAGCATGTGTGAAGACTATAGAACAGATATGTGGCTGAACCAGGTATAGAAATAAGGTACTCAAAGAAAGCTGGTAGTGGAATGCAGAAGTCCAGAAAGTCATCAAAAGAAAAAAGGATTACAGGAGAAAGTGGGAGATAGACAAGATGACCAAGTTAACAAAGAATACTGTTTGACTAACAAAAGGGCTAAGGGCACAGTCATAACAGCAAAGTGCAAGACATAAGAAGCAGTCTACCAACTTCTGGAAAGTGACTCAGCAGATGGCACAAAGAATCTCTATTAAGTTTTAAGGCAAAGACCGCAAGATAAAGAAGACAATCATTTCATACCCTTCATAAGAGAAGCAAACAACAACCTGCCCAGCAGTCCACAGGAACATCAAAGGGAGATGAAAGGAAGACTTCCAGCAGCTTCTGAATGAAGAAAACCTCTTGGGAAGCTGCACCATCCCAGGCACAGCCTAAGATGAAAGAGGGAGAAGAGCCCACCCTAAAAGAGGTAAAAATAGCACTAAGGAAAATGAAGTCAGACAAAGCAGCAGGCTGAGATGTGCTCACAACAGATATGATCAAGTTTGTTGGGTGAGTTAGGGGAGAAATGGCTCCAGAGGGTATTCATAGCAGTAAGGATAGAAAAGTGTATCCCAACTTACTGGTGTATACTGGCATTAGAATGCTTATTCAAGAAAAAAAGGACATTTACAAGTATGAGTAGTATGGATGCATCTTACTTCTGTCACACTGCAAGAAAGTGCTCGAGGTGGTAATTGATAAAGGAATATGCAGAGTAATAGAAAGTTATATGAGCAGTCCAGATTCAGATCAAGATGACGTGCAACAAACCCAGTATTTCCAGTGAGGCAGATTGTGGAGAAGTTAGAGATGAGGAAAGAGTCCAACTAGGCATTCCTAGACTTGGAAAAAACATATGACAAGGTCATGTGCAATTGGGCAAAGGTTCAAAGACTCAGAAACATTGGCAGAATTAGTGCAGGAGATGTATAAGGGCCCAATGACACACATCTGATCTGTGTTCAGACTCACAGAGGGGTTCCCAGTAGGAGTGGTTGTACATCAGGGTTCAGCTCTGAGCTCATTGATGATGGACTGGTTGGACAGGACAGATCAACGAAGCTGTTGCATGCAGATGATGTGGCATTATGAGAAGTCACTGAGTAGAAACCCCAGAAAATGATAAGGGAATGGAATGTAATACTGAAAGCACATGGGATGAAACAGAGTCCAAACAAGACAGTTGCCATGGCAGCAAATGGGAGAAGTCAGAAGAAGATGAACATTGAAATAAAAGGGAAAATAGTGAAACAGGTTAACATCTTCTACTGTCTGAGAGGGGTGATTGAGGTGAAGCGAAATCTGAATGAGAATGAGGAATTCAAACTAGAATCAGAGCAAGCTGCTGACAAGGCACAGGTGTTGGTGGTGTGTGATGGAAGAATGCCAAAGAAACTGAAAAGAAAGATGTACAAACCAGTGGTATGTCCAGTACTATTGTATGGTGCAAGAACCTGCACAGTTAAGGAGAGCAACTGAGGAAGGGATAGTGATGAAGATGAAGTGCCTGAGATGAGTGGTAGGATGCACACTTAGGACAGGTGAAGAACTGAGGACATCAGTGCAGAAGCTAACGTAGCTCCAATTGCAGAAAAGGTGAAAAAGAACAGACTATACTGGTTCAGGCACATATGCAGGAAACCAGAAGATGATTTGGTACAGAAGATCTGTGAGAGACAAGAAGAAGGCATGAGGGAATGAGGCCATCCAGCAAAGAGGTGGCTGGATTGCATTAAAGAAGAGCTGCAACAGTCAGAGATAATACAGAGAAAGTGTGGTAGTTGGTGCAACACCCCACCCCCATATAGAAAATGGGGAAAGGGGGGATGATGATGATGACCTTATGAAACTCTGGCATTATCGATCGACTGCATTCATCCATGACAGGAACACAAATATTATAAGATATAGCAGCACAATCACATCCTGTTCAATATGGGGCAGTTGAGAGGTATGGAGTGTGTGTGTGTATGTGTTTCAGTTTAGATGTGTGTGTATGTGTGTGGGGGAATGAATGTAATCGGTGACTGTGCCAACATGATGCATGAGCTGCTAGTGGGGATGACCATAGGAAAATGCTTGTTATCATTTACGGTAATTGCCAAGCAATTCAGGGCCATGCAAATTAGCATATAATGAGATGGTCCTTTTTATGGCTAAATTGAGGTGGTGGGTTTTGCAATCCCATTAAAGGGCCATTTTTGCTGGACTCGTTCTTGGCTGGGCTTTTTCTGAATTCTGCCGAATTCTGGTGATACATAGCTGGACTAAAGGAGATAGGGGGCACCAGATCCAAGAAGCTGCAGGAGTTTGAGTGGAGATAGGGTCTTCTAAAAGTATAAGTGACCTCAAACAGCTCTAAGAGACGAGGGATGCACAACACTTATAGTAATATTGCAAGGTGCTACTTCATTATTAAAAATGATATCACATAACTGAGTGTGATCTGTGCACTCATCATATTAACATATTTTTCATTACATCCAGAAAAAGTATTCTAAAATTTAAGAAGCATCAGTGCTACTAGGCCTTGGGGTTCTTCTTCTGGTTATACTGATTGATGCCCACCTAAACTCCTGGCATAGTAAAAGGTTGCAAATTTTGTTTTGAAAATATTTAACAAAAAATAATGATAAGTTAACCTGTGCTTAATAATTTAATCTAATCACTTACCACTGAAGTGAGTGTGCACAAAGCTCCCCTAACTCAGCAGTTGTTGTATTTGAACCTTGCATGTGGACATTTGACCACATTCATATCACTCTGTGGGTGGTAGGGAAAAATTACACTCCTTTATCTAATTATTCACTACACCTACTGGTGAAGGAAACACAGTCTTATCAGCTGTTATATAAATTAATTTACAGGCCATGGGCAAATATTTTTCTTTATATATATATATATATATATATATATATATATATATATATGGTCCACTATGTAATCCCGAAATACTGAAATCCCAAATTTCAGTATTTTGAAATTACATAGCCGAAAATACTACTACAATACAAAATTCCGAAACCCCATAACCGCGAAATTTAAAATCCCGAACGTACTCTATACATACAGCACACACATACACATATACACAACTTCCCCCCACAATCAAATATATAATCCTACACTACAGATAAGCAGGGGGGCAAGCCTCCCTGCACCCCAACACCCCCCTACTTAAATATTCTAACTCCAAAATTGCACAAACAGACACACAAAGGAAACTCATACACATATACATTACAGTCACAACATACACTCACACACACACACACACACACACACACACTAAAGCCCCTAACCAACACACTTACACATACATACTTACCTAAACTTCCACCCATCCATTCACACACCGCACCAGCAGAAGTGCTAATTCAACATCTCTGAGCTTCGGGATTTTGAATTTTGTGCTTCTGCGATGTTTCGGAATTTAGTGTTTTCGGCTATGTAATTTCAAAATACTGAAATTCGGGATTTCAGTATTTCAGTATATATATATATATATATATATATATATATATATATATATATATATATATATAGAGGGTCTAATGTTTTTGATAAACTCTTGAGCCGATGTTCTTTGAACTTATTAAATGTTGGATGCATGAGAGAGATACAATAATGCATTCACTTTTAAAGGCTTTTATATATGAGTTAGCAAGAAAGAAAGCTGATCAATGAAGCAGCTTCAGTCAGATATGAAAAGCACAGTAGATACAGCATGGGCAAAAATACTGAATAAAGCTTGCTATCTACTTAGCATCAGGAAGCTTAATTGCCATAACCCATGTTAATATTTCTACTTCTAATAGGTGTGTGTATATAATACATATGTATATACACATGTAGATATATATATATATATATATATATATATATATATCTCAAATGTGTGTGTGTGTATATCTAGATCTATATTACATAAACCTTTTGAAGGAAATTGATGTTGTAATTTTCATGTTAGGTTCCCAAATTTGTATTATCTATCAGTTTTTGTTGCAGTTATAGACTTTCAAAACAGACCAAGAACAAATATTGCATTTAGAATATGGGGTGTTAGAACTCTACACCAACTTCTTAGATTCATAGAGTAGTATTAGACTAAATGCCCTTGCGGGCCATTTTAAGCCTAGCCAATTATCGCTTATGAGACTCAAACCCGCCACCTTGTGTTTGTAAGGCAAACACCTTAACCATTAGGCCACCTTCCCAACAAATGTAGCCTCCTTCATTTCCAAGTATTGCCCTTGTCCACCTTAGATAATTAGATAATGCGTGTTTCTGGACAGTACACCTTTTCAGTATCTCCAGACATGACAGTCTTAAGCTTATTTATCCAGCCTGGCAGTTTGAAGATTCAAATTCAAAGAAGCTTTATTGTCATTTAGGACCACACAAGTGCAGCCTAAAAGAAATTACAAATGTCAGATCCCCAGAGAAATGCAGTGCAAATAATGTAGATACAGCAGTATCAAAGAATAACATAAGAAAGGAAATAACACGTAGGACATGCAAGAGATAGTTCACATTACATAAACACATTCAATACCCATTATCCAATGATAAATAATAAATACCCACCACCAAACCCCTACACTGTTAAGGTATAGAATAAATAGAGACTAGTAATAGCAGTTGTTTAGTTACTGTATTGCACTTGTTAACCTTAGACGTGAGTCAGTATAGCCATCATATTGCATTATAGTAACGATGGTGGTAATTGCTCAGAGCAGCACAATTAATGAGAAGAAAAGAGACTTCAATGTATCGGGTATTATGGTTGGTGTCTGTATTAATAAGTCTCACAGCTGTAGGATACAAACTGTTCCTGAATCTGGTAGTCCTACAGCGGAAGCTGTGGCACCTACTTCCAGATGCAAGTTGTGAGAACCAGTTGTGGGCCGGATGGGTCAAATCAGTAAGTATTTTATATGTTCTCTTTCTTGCTCTTGTAAAGAAAAGCTCCTGAATAGAAGGGAGGTTTGTGCCCAAGACTTTCTCAGCCACCCACACCACCCTCTGTAATTTCTTCTTCTCAGCAGCTGTGCAGTTGCTGACCCATGCTATGAAGTTGCTAGTGAGGATGCTCTCGATTGCTCACCTGTAAATAGTACTAAGAGCAGACAGCGGGAGCCTAGCCTTTTTGAGCTTCTCAGGATGTGAGGCCTCTCTTGACTATATGGTTGGTATTAGCAGCCCAGGTGGTGCTGTGGTAGCGTTGTCGCCTCACAGTAAGACGTTGTCCTGTTCGATTCTCAGCTAAAGCGTCTTCTGTGTGGAGACATGCGTGAATGGGCGTACCTCCGTTGAAGGTTGTGCGTCAGGGCCGGCAACTCGGCACGTAAAAATCTACTGCCAATCATTAGCCGATCAGAGTTCCACTGTGGTGACCCCTAACCGGGAAAAGCCGAAAGACACAACAACATTAGCAGCCCAGGAGAGGTCATCAGAGATGTGAAGGCCCAGGAACTTGCTTGTTTTGACTTTCTCTACTACCTCTCCTTTGATATTGAGTGGTTGGTGAACTGCTGCCTTTCTCCTGAAATCCATAATCATTTCTTTGGTCTTATTAACATTCAGGTTCAGATTGTTCCTGTCACACCAGGCAATCAAAGTGTTTACCTCATTCCTGTAGTTATGTTCATTCCACCACTAATAAGATCCATGACTGTGGTATTGTCAATGAATTTTATAATATGGTTTGACTTATGTTTTGCAGTGCAGTCATGGGTGAAGATGGTGAAGAGCAAGGGGCTGAGCACACAATCTTGGGGAACAGCAGTATTCAGGACTATGTGTTGAGAGGTGTTGTTTCCAGCGCATGTCCACTGAGGTCTATATAAGAAAATCTGTAACTTAATAATATAAAAATAGAATTTGGATGAGTAGAATACAGTGTTGCCTGTTATCTCATACATTTTTATTTAGTTTTATTTAAATGATTTTCTGAAATTATCACTTAAGACATTGGTAGACATATGTTAAGAGAAAAGAAAACAAACCATTTAACATTTTTTCTCCTATCTTGTTTTGGTTAATAGAAGAACTGCAGGAAAAGTCTGACATATCTCAAGGAAATTAGAACTGGAGAGGAAAGTTAAAGTTTTTTTTTAAATGTTTGTCGATAATGTATATTTTTAGAACAGACTGACCAGGTAACTGCATTGGTGGACATATTTAGGGCATTTATTTCAGTGTTTGGGTTAAGCAGTAAGTGAAAGACTAGGGCAAGTCTGGTGGAGGATGGATAAATATTAAAGAGGCTGAGTTTCCCATTTTGATAGAGTTAAAGGTAGGATATACATGGGAATCCCAAAATGAGCAAAACATTCAAGACTTAAGTACAGAACTGACTTAATTTCTTTCTCTCACTAGAAATGAGATTATTGAAAATGAAATGGGTAAATCTCACTTATAAGCAGTGGGAAAAGGTATGGAATAAAACCAGGAATATTTAGGAAATGGTGCATTCCTTGGGAACCATTATGAGGATTTTACACAGGTGGTATTTAATTACTTGTAGGTTAGTAAGGAAGGGGTAGAGATAGGATACCTCATGTTAGAGGTATGAACAACCTGAAGATATTAGATTTTGGGTTTGTCCCATGCCAAAGATAAGATGGAACTAGGTATTTCTGATCTGGGAAAGACATTTTGTGCATAAAAGCTTAAATGGGAATATTGTGCTCTGGGTTTTGAACACTGCATCACTCCTGAACCAAAAGGCAACTTTTGAAGTAGTGTAGTAGAGTTTTACTGACAAGTTTGTCATAACAGACTTCTAAGTTATGGGTTTTATTCCAGGTTTTTTAGAAATATGTTTGTGTACAACTGCCCTTATATGTGCCATCTTGTGAAATTAATATTAAAGTGAACTGAATGCATGAATGTTCTGATAAAAAGTGAATAAATGTTGCAGAATTATTTCTAAGTAAATGTGTACTAAAGTGAGATGCATTTCTGAGTCTTGCTTTGGGATATGCCTGCTGTATGAAGTGCTTCAGAACAGATTCTAGGAGTAGAGTGTCGCATGAACTGTGTAAGACAGCTGGATCTGCATGTGACCAGCTGCATGACTAGTGCAGTACAATAGTAATGTCAGTGCTGCCTTGATGTGTGATGATATCTAAATGGTTGCTAATGTAGTTTAAAGACTAATTTTAGATGCAGCATTTACTTAATAGTTGGTTATGTTTGCCATTATAAGAAATTTCATGTTTCACTACAAAATGTACTAGTAAGCAGAATATATAGTGCAAGTTCTACCCTGTGATTCAGGCTTAGTGTGATTTAGAAGCTTTAACTTAGAAGGTTTCAAGATCTTGATAAACCTTTCTGATTCAGAGACCATTCTGTCACTGAGATTTCCCCTTGTGGGGACCTCAACATGAAGAGTGGTCTCATGGGTGACAGTCTAAAGTAATGGCTAATGCTAATTAACCATGTGCTGTACAACATAAATTACCTTGCTCATTTATTCAGCTAAGTGATTTTCAAGTTTTACTCTAGTAGGAAAAAGTGATAATGTTAAAGACACAGTGGTCACCCGTTCACTGCTATGGGGAATACTTGAGGTGCAGATAAGTTCAGTGAAGATTTGATGGTGGGAGTGCATTAGTGTTGTGCAGATACATTCACTGAAGATGTGGGGTTTGGAGTGCATTAGTGTGTGCATGTCTGTGTCTGTGTCTGCTTGGATAATTGCATTGGGGTTTGGGTAGGGAAGAGAGAGTCTGGCTACAACATTTTTCTATCGTGCATACAAATGTGTGGCTGTCTGTTTCTAAGTGTGACTGAGTGTGTGGGGGCCTTGCCCTGTTGATGAGTGAATGTGGGTGTGTGGGAAGGAATGTCTGTAAGAGTGCATTGGCTTATGCATGCATATAATGTGGGTTACCATTGCTAAAGCAAAGCAAGAACCAGTAAGGATAGCACAGGGTGGTCAGGTCTGGCAGTGTTAGTGCTTGATTCAGAAATTAAGTATAAAAATATTTAAAAAACCTGTGAATATTCCTGGAGTGGTGTTAAAATGTAAGAAACACCAAACCATGATGAAACAAACATGTTTTTTGAGTTTGTGGGTGCGATTCTCCTTTAATGACACTTTCTGATTTAGTTATGAAATGTTAAATTTTCTGTTTATTAAAGCTGTACAGCACAACTGACCCAATGTTTGCAGTGAAACAGATAGTGGAGAAGATACTAGAGATGAAGAAAGAGTCCAAATGGGCATTCCTAGACATGGAGAAAGCATATGACAAGGTCCCAAGAAAGCTGATATGGGCAGTACTGCAGTGGTTCGACGTCCCAGAAACATTTGTAGAATTAGTGCAGGCTATGTACAAGGACCCAATGACTCAAGTGTTCAGTCTCACAGAGGGGTTTCCAGTGGGAGTGGGTGTGCATTAGGGTTCAGCTCTGAGCCCACTGCTGTTCATACTGGTGATGAACTACATTAGCAAACAGGTTGATGGGAACAGATCAACAACGTTGCTGTATGCAGACGATGTCGCATTACAGCCAGACTCTAAGCAAGAGCTTCAGCAAAGGATAGGGAAATGGAATGCAAAAGTGAAGGCACATGGGATAAAACTAAGCACAGATAAGACCGTGGTAATGGCAGCAAACTGGGGGCATCAGAGGAAGCTGGGAATTGAGACAGACGGGAAGTTAGTGGAACAGGTTAATAGCTTCAAGTATCTGGGAGGGGTGGTTGAGGAGAAGAGAAGTCTGAATGAAGAAATCAAAGCTGGTATCAGAGGGGCTGCAACCAACTGGTATAGTCTCAGGTGTAATGAATGATAGAAGAATGCCAAAGAAGCTGAAATGTAAGGCATGCAAGAGAGTGGTGTGACCAGTATTACTGTATGGTACAGAAACCTGGGCAGTAAAAGCAGAGCAGATGAGGAAGCTAGAGGTGATGGAAATGAAGTGCCTGAGAAGGGTGGTAGGATGCACACTGTGGGTCAGATGAAGAAATGAGAACATAACAGCAGAAGCCAAAGTAGCTCCAATTGCAGAAAAGATCAAAGAGAACAAATTACTGTGGTTTGGACATGTGCAGAAGACAATCTGGTGAAGAAAATGTAGGACAGACAAGAAGAAGGTAAGAGAAAGAGGACATCCAGTAAAAAAAGTGGATGGATTGTGTGGGACAAGTTTTGTGACAGTCAGGCATGAGAGTCAAAGAAGACAGGAGTGTGGCATTGAATCAAGAGGGATGGTGACAGTTAACTTGATACACTGATTCCATGTAGAAAATGTGAAAAAGGGGGCTGATGATGATTTTGTTATTAAAATAAATGCATTTGCTTCTTGACATTCACAAATCCATTTGTTGTATCCATCTCTCTGTCACCCTTTTGTGTTGTTTTTTTTCTGCTGATCCAACATCACCTGAGCAGTTGAATTGCTGTCCTCCTAGGTGAGGGGACAGATCACAAACTCCCCTTGCCAAGGATGTCTTCACTGTGCAGAAGGAGGAGTATCTCTAACCTTTTGGGTCCCCTGCATGCGGTAGCCTGGTAAGCCAATTCTTTGAGCTTCAGGACCTGACTGAGGCTACAGATGAGTGGGTTGTGGAGAGGCAGTTATACTTATTTCAATCCCCCCCTTCAACAGTCACTTCCACCCATCAATCCACAGGAGGCCTTGACAGTCTCAAAACTGAGATCACCCCTCCCAGGTCAGTAAGGCAGGAGGATAATTGAAGTGCCCTAGGTCAGGTCGGAGGCTGCCTCCTAGGTTTCCTTATTCTTCCTTTGTGTCCGTCTGTCATATGTATGTCTTGCCTCCCTCCAAAACTTCATCCCACCATAGTGGTTCTGTCTGTCTTGACAGCATTTTGTCTTAAAATTGTTTTTGCCGTAAATGCTTCTTTAACTAATTCATAACCTTCTTTCCTACACCTTTTGCTGTTATTTCCCCTCCACATTTCCTTATTTAAAATAATTGGAAAATTGAGGTTTATCCTCCCAAAAATATAGTGCCCCTCCTTTCTGTCTTGCTCTAGTACAATCCTCTTATTGCATTCCTTTCGTGTTTCCCTTCTCTTTTCTCACCTCCCCCACAATTTCCAGCTGTCCTGTCTTCATCCTATACAACCTTGGTGTCCATGTAAAGATACCCTTTTTAGAGAATAAAATAAAAGAAAACAGTTTGGAGAGGCTACAGGCCCTCGTTACTGAGCTTTGCTTAGCACAGGTTCTCATGGAATTTCAAAAGAGATTGATGTAAGCTTGTACCCACAGCCACCTGCCAAAAATGTACAAGACTGATTGTGACTGTTTGTACATACAAAGTATTCTGCACATAACTACAATTGTTTGTCATTGTACATTGTTTCAGATGAATGAAACTGCTGTGGGTGTTCAGATGCAGGGTTTAGAAGACTGAAAACCATCACTTCTTTGCGCTCTGTTAATTTGAATAGAGGTGTAATTGCATAATTCATAGGTTCTTGTTATGTATCTGTGAAGCTGAAATTATGAATACCACCCTTACTCATGATAGTGGTCTTTTGGCCAGATTATATATTTTTTCTGGTTATCTGTCTATATTTTACATGTCTGTTATTCCTCATGAAGTGGGCATTCCTTTTTTCCTGCCAGTTTAAGGCACAGGAGTATGTATTGTCTGTAAGCTTTACATGCCTGTTTGAGTGTTATAAACCAGGGCTATGAATGAAACTGCATGAACAATTTGGGTGTAATTTTAACTGACAACTTGTTCCATGGTTAATATTATAACTGCTGTATTGGCCTTAGCATCTGTGTAGCACTTTGTCTCACCAATACACCAGTTTATTACATTGTTGTATTGTTCTCTCTGAATAGTTCATTTAATTCTGACATTCTTCACAATAGCATACTTTTTCTACATTTCATAATACATGCACTCACTGGCACTTGTTGGATTTTCATGGTTTAACTTTGCCGCTGTAAAACACAGTTGTGTTATTGTGGTTTGGAAGCTGCTGTCTTTTTTAAATTTTATGTCACAGGTTTATGAATTTTTTTGTTTAATGACTAGCTTCCTAATTCCCCTTAAAAGTCAGCCAATAATGCATGTCAGCCATAATATCACATAGACTGTATTTAAGTTATTCAAATTCTTAGAATAACAGTGACATATTGAATTATTTGCACTTCTTGACCTTCCATCTTGTCACACAGAGTGCATTTCTTACTCAGATTTGCAGAGTAACAGATATGCTTCACTGTTATTTGCATTTATAACTACTGACATTGTGTTTTTGAGTCTGGTCATAACAAATTCCATCTTACCAGGATGGATAAGGAGGAGGTTACAGTTAGTTGCCTGTCAGGGCCAGGATATGCCAGATCATGCAAGCACTCAGGTCACTTACCCTTATGTACAAGTATGACTCAGTCATAGTCTATGTGGGCATTAATGACGTGAGACATACCTCCTTGGACTATAGGAAGAGAGGCATGATTGAGCTCTCAGATTATTTGTCATAGGCAGGTATGAGCCTAGCATTGAGCAGCATTCTACCATCTTCAAAGATGATGCCGCAATACCAGTAGAAAATTATTGACTTTAACAATTGGCTTAGCTACTGGTGATTCCAAATGGGACCAATACTTGGCAACCTGGGAGGACGTGGTTGACAGGCCACACTGCTTTGCCAGGGATTGTCTTCACCTGTCACTCCTAGGCTTTCAGATATTGGCCAAAATATTATCCACCCCTATAGTGCCTTTTTTAGGCATTGCCAAACAGACAAACCTTCCAACATAATAAAGGCTTGTCAGGACAAGCTAAAGGTCTTACTGCTGAATGCTTGGAGTTTCAACAAGAAACTGCACTCCCTGGAAGCTCTCCTCATACTGGAAAATGCTAACATCTGTGCAATTAGTGAAACATAGTTCAAAGCCATGGAAAGAACTGTGGTAATGAATGACTATAATGCCTTTCATATGTTCTGACCACCCACTGAACATGAAAGAGCAAAAGGTGGAGGTGTATCTATCCACATAAATGATAAACACACCTCAAGGCTGGTCAAATAATATGACATGCTTGAGCTACTCCATGACCAACTAACTAAGGCAAAAATCCATTACCATATTCTTGCTAGCTACAGGTCCCACACCATGAACCAGGAAACCCATACATCATACCTGAAGTTACTAGAATTACTCACCATCCAGCCTAGTACCATAATCATGGGTAATTTTGACTACCCCTCCATCAATTGGGATGCTTACATGATTACTAACATGCAGGCCCAAAGATTTCTTGACTTTGTAAATTCAAATTCCCTGGAGCAGTTAGTCTGCACTCCCACTAGGGGAACAAATATCCTAGATGTGGTACTCACAAATATGGAAGAGCGCTGCACCTCCCCTAGGGTGATGTCCTTACTGGTAAGATCAGATCACAAAATGGTCTCCCTTGCAATAAAGGTAAAACTATTCCCACCTCAACATAACCCCCCCTCTAAGGTAAATTACCCCCTATTAAGGGACGTCATTGCTGGTTGCCAAACTCCCCAAGTCTAGAAAACACAAAAACATATGCTGAGATGTGCACAGAAGCCCTATATTATCATATAAATAACTGCATACAAATGGCGGCACCAGACCAAAATAAACTAAGGTCAAACTGCAAAAGCAAGCCACCCTGGTGAACCCCTGGAATTAATAGGTTGTACAACAAAAGAAAGAAAATTCTGTCGAGAAGTAGGAGAGAATGTGCATGACAGAGCAAAAAGTCCCTCATTAGTCTAAACAAGTGAATCAGAGAACTAGTCAAGTCTCTGAAAGCAGACTTTAAGGTAAAAATAGCCTGTAAATCTAAGGATAATTATAAGACATTTTTCAGTTATGTCCACAATCTTAAGGGCAACACCCAACCATGTGTAGAACTAGTTGTAGATAGCACATCTGCTGATTGACAAATTCAGCTCAGGTTTTACCTCCCCCATCACCCCAGTTCTCCCCCAAGAAATACCCTGCACCACTCCACCACCAGTTATCACCAAAGAACAGGTTGCCACTGCACTCTGTAAAGCTAAAAACACAGCTTCAATGGAGCCTGACGATATACTAGGTTGCCTCTTAAACAGCTTAAATCAGGACTTATCAGGCTCATTAGTATCTCTGTTTAAACACAGCTCCAGTTTGGCTTTGTCCTGATAGAGTTGAGGACAGCAACAGTCATCCCCCTGCATAAACTGGGGACCATCTATTAACCTGGGAAATTACAGACCCATATGTTTGACTAGTCTTTTATGGAAGGCCATGGAAAGAATAATTATGGACCTGATAAATGATACAGGAAACCTCCAAACATTGGACCTGACCTAATTTGGCTTTGTCAAGAGCAGGTCGACTACTGAAATTTGTGGATTTCTTTGAGAAAGTCACTAAGGCCATGGATGAGAGTAAAACAGTACATACAGCCTACCTTGATCTAGCCAAGGTACTTGACACAATTCCCACCTGATGTATTATGAATAAACTCACAAAGCTGGGCATAAATCCCTGTTACCAGATGGATATCTAATTGGCTTATGGACAGGACATATGTGGTTAAATTAGGTGAATCCAGATCCAGCAAGAGGCTATTTACTAGTGGTGTGCCACAGGCTTCAATGCTGGGAAGACTCCTGTTCGGAATATACTTCTCTGAAGTCAAAGCCATTGTGGAAGGCTTCTGGATGACAAAGTTTGCCAACGACTGCAAACTGGGGCAGTCATTGACTCCCCCATTGATGTAGATATCCTTCAGTAGAGTTTAGATCAGACAAATGGCTGGTGACAGAACCATGGCTTAAAACCTAATGTGAAAATATGCATTATCATTCCCTTTTGGAAAGGGACTGATACACCACTACACCACTACATAACATACCAAACCATAACAACTACAAATCCATGCTTCTCTCCCATCTCGCCTCCAAATGGGAATGTCCTTCACATGCTCCCACCTAAAACACCCACACCACTAACTACACTCCTAAATCATTTTTCTTTGCAGAATTTAACAATATGTCATGGGTCTTTTTCTTTACATCTTTCCAAATTAGTCTTTATGTTATACACTCTTATTATTATACAGCTTTCCTATTTCTTTTGCATGCCACCCTCTAGCCTGCCTTACACATATTCTCAAACTGACACCCTCTTAATTGCTAAGCAGTGTATCTATTAATGTAAAACTGTTATTTCCTGTACATAATAATTTTTGACATAAGATACTCACATTATCTATTGTTAATGTGGCAACTTTCTGTATTTTTGCCTTTTCCAAGTTTTACAAAACTCTGTACTTATATTTTGTAATGTTGCAAATGTCTGTATTATAAAAATTTTATATTTGTAATGTTCCAAATCTCTGATTTTATACTATGTATCGGAGCTTTTCTCCTCGGGTCTCCACTGAAAATGGGCCACAAGCCCAGCTGGACTAACCCGGTTAACAAACAATAATAAATAATAAATAAATAAAGTCAGATATCCCTGCATATTACAACATCAGTAGCACACCCCTAAGAGTAGACTCAGTGGTGAGAGATCTAGGTACAGAGATAGCTAGTAGCCTGAACTTTGACCACCATATGTCCACAGTGGTGAGGATGTCCTTCTATGTGGCACAACTTATAAGTAAATGTATGGCATCCAGATCCAAGGAAATTTTAGTCGCAGTGTACTCAGCCCTCATTCAATCAATAATTAAGTACAATGTGTCATTTGGCATGTAGATGACTAGACACTTACAGCAGCTGGATTGACCTCAGAGGTTCCTCATAAAGAAAATACAAGGTGTAAACAACATGTCCTATGTGGATAGACTAAAAGCCCTATCCCTTTACATTGTCTCCTGCCAACTATTTAGGGGTGTACTATATTTGACCTACAAGTCACTCAGAAATCCAGTCAAACATCATGAGGGTCACCACTCTAGGGATCTAAAGTTAGCCAGTGACTCAAATAAAACATGTTGGAGAGACAGATATGTGCCTCAGAGATTGCCCCTTCTTTGGAACAGGCTTCTTATTCATGTCGAGCAAGCCCTTCTGTGGCCCTCTTCAAATGTAGTTTTGATCAATGGATGGGGAATCACAAATTCTCACCTGGGGTAGAACCTATGTGCCTTATGGACAGGGGCAGTCTGTATGATACTAAAGGCAAAAACACACACGCATGCCATCCTTTTGCTCCTAGGGGCCACATATCGGGTAAAATCAGGTTAGATTGGTTAGACTTGTATGGGCTCTTAAGCCATTAGCCTTATAATGTTATATGATCCTATGAACCTATTGATAATTTATGGATTATTAAACTATGAGCTAGCCAGGTCAGTACCATTTCTGATTTTTTTCCTTAGGTCTCAAGTGTCCTACTGTAATTACTCCTAGGGCTGATGAAGATTTAGAATGACAGCTCTCAGAGTCTTGGAATTTATTTTTAAATAAATGTATTGCACTTTATTAATTCAAATTTGATTCATGATTTTGGATATCTGTCATTAACTTTTATCTTTTCTGGCAAAGTTGCTTTGTTTGTTTCCTTAGTAGGAATTTTCTCAGAATATACTTCCTCCTTACATATCCAAAGTTTACTTCTTATCATCTTAAATGCTGTTTGGCTTAGTAATTCCAATACTTTTCATCACATCTCCTATTTTTTCATTGCTATCAATTTACAACAAAAGGTTTTCTATGCATTGTAGTATGCATTGTCTTTTTATTGACAGTTTCTAGTGTTTTTGACATCACTTATGTAAATATTGTGGTCAAGAAAAGCCACTCGAGTTTAGTCTTGAGAACACATAGTGCATAACATAATGTGAGGAAGTCAAAGAGGGATGTTCATAGATGTGAAGTATGCAAGGTGAGCACATACTGTCTTTTATACTTCATAAGACCACTGTAATTCATAGGCTGCCCCTCTCTGCCTAGAATTGCCACTGTGCACACTAGAAAAGGAGGACTGAAATTCTACATGCAAATATGTTATTCTGAAGGATGGAAAACTAAACCAAACTGCCACAGACATCAGAAACCACAGGAATTGGATTCAAAAAGATTTAATAAAATATTATTAAAAAATTATTGAAAAGGTTAAGTGTTTTTGTCCACAGTAAATAACATTGACTTCCTCAGAACACCTCAGAACAAACCAAAATGCAAAACCGCCCTCAATTTAAATGGTCTAGTAAGTCACGTCATGGGCCACGGTGGTGTAGCAGTTAGCATTGTCACCTCACAGCAAGAGGTTCTCCCATTCGATTCTCAGCTGGAGTGCCTTCTGTGTAGAGTCTGCATGTCCTCGCCTCGGTCGAGTGATGTTAAAGACATACAGGTACGTGCGAGCGTAAATGGGTGTGCTTTCTTTGAAGGTTAGGCGTTGGGCTGGCAACTCGGCACCGTAAAAATCCACTGCCAATCATAAGCGGACCGGAATTCTGCTGTGGTGACTCTTAACCGGGAAAAGCTGAAAGACATTACTAGTAAGCATGTCATATGCAATCAGCATAAAGGCATTTAACTCAATACAAGCACCAACTCATTCCATATAAATGTATTATACTGAACACGAAAAAATGTATATATGTATTTATAAAAGTGTATAAAAATATATAAAAATGCATAAATATCTATATCTATCTATATCTATATGATATATATATATATATATATATATATATATATATATATATGTTCCAAGAAGTCTAATATATACCTAACATACTAAAGATTATGATGAGTATACAACTGCAGGAGGGACCTTTGTAAATGACCTAGCCAGTGTGCTGCCCAGTTAGAATATTTGTCTAGTGTGGGATATTATTGATTGCTGGCCTGTGCAAGTACAGGGAAGGGCAGGGTTCAAATAGTATTGTGTATAAGTGTACACATTGTAGTGACCCACACTTATGCCATTTAGTGGTGGAAATCTGTGCAGGGTGAATTGGGGCCACTAGACATCTAAGGTGAAAACAATGAACATGAAAATACAAGTGAAGAAGAAGTTGGTAGTTCTTACTTTACAATCCCTCATTCATTAAATCTGTATTGCATCATGGCATAAGATTAAGCTTTTCTAGTTAAAGGTCTGTTCTCCCATCTTTATTAGCATAGTCATTTTAAGGACTGGAAGAAAGGGTTCACTGGGAAGTAGCTGGAATTCAGAGCAGTATATTCGCCATAAAGAAGGTAATTTATATTGGAGGACAAAGACAGTATGATGGTGTGCTACAGGAGATACAAGTACTAAAAGGATAGCATGGGGGTTTAGGATCAGCATGAAGAAAGTTGCATTCAGGGACGAAGTGTGCTGGTGGTGCATACATTTGGGCAGGGATCAGATACAGGGGACATTAGGAAACTATCATTAACCACTACATTCTAGTGGTTTAGCTAGAGATGGTATTTTAAGGCCCTTAGCAGAACAGGAAGTAGACTTTGTAAAGTGAAGCTCACCAGTTGATTATTTTGGATTCCTCCTGTGATTTCAGGAGTAGCCATGCAGACACTGTTTGGCAGAAGGGTGGGATTGCTTGATATTATGAAGGCTTTTGATTTGGTGGAGTGGAGTCTGATATTTAAGATAATGCAGGAAGTGGATGTTGAAGAAAGATTCCTTACTGTGGTGAGGGTGATGAAAGCCTCACAGGCACTCCCTGTTTTGAGAATTGGGGGAAAGGTCTCTTGGGGGGTGAGGGCATATTGGGGCATCAATCAGTGCTGTCTGCTTTCTCCACTGGATTTAATATTGGTGAGAGAAGTGTTGGTATAGCTACAGAAAGTTTTTGCAGGGAGAGGAAGATGGGCAGAGGAATTATATATTTATGGATGATTGCATGATGTTTCTGTTAAGTATGGGGAGGAATTCTTCCAATTGTACTGGAGACGGTTAGGCTATTTGCAGAGCAATCAGGTTTCCAAATTTATCTGAGGAGGTCTGTAGTTATATTGGCAGTGGCTGTAACAGAGGTATGGCATACATCTAAACCTTTTAGCACAAGAAATCTGGACAAAGGCAAAAATAATGAGGGGATAA
This sequence comes from Protopterus annectens, assembly GCF_019279795.1. Taxonomy (NCBI): domain Eukaryota; kingdom Metazoa; phylum Chordata; order Ceratodontiformes; family Protopteridae; genus Protopterus; species Protopterus annectens. Next base: position 1,048,611,182 of record NC_056743.1, read on the forward strand.
AGGTCCAAAAGTAGGGACACATTTAAATATTGCACTTATAAACCTAGAAAGTTGATAGAATAATAGGTTTTGTATTGGCAAGCATTTTCTAAAGGATATGAAATCTGAAACTCAAATGTCTGTCATCAGTTACCAACTTCACTCCTCAATGATTTTCCAGAAAACCACAAATTTTGTGAGACACAGACCAAAAATATGAGGTACAAATCTGGACATTCTGTGAAAATGTGGACAGTTGAGAGCTATCGGGTATGGGCCTAATAACAATTACAGAATGGGCAAATTACTTGGGATGGTGTTATTTTGCAGATGGGAAAATAACTGGCAGAGAGTTTATGAAAAGCTCTATCTTCTGCTAGACAGCTGAAATGATAGGGTGTCATCAGTAAGTAGCTAGACTGACTGGTGCGAATGATGGTTTTGCCTCATGTCCTCTGTATAACCTGGCCCTATCCACTATCCAGAGACAAAAGGTGATCTATTCAGTTCAAGATGTTTGTGACAGAGGTGTTTGAAAGGGGAGAGGCAGATCAGTATGTAGAGGCCAAGGGTGGTGTAGGCTATAGGGAAATGGGGGCTTGCTGGATTATTAGCACTATGTGGTGGCTGCAAAGATGGTGAGTCACTTGTGAAAAGGTTGAACAAGCTTGTTGAGTTTTCACACATGGATATTATTCAACATCCAAGCTGCACAAACACCACTGAGATGCACATACACTGGTCACAGCCTAAACTTCAGCAAACAAGCAGATAGACATTAATAGGACTTGTTGGTGGGATAGATTTGTTTCCCAAAGACTCCCCCATCTGTGTAATAGACTCCCCCCTCCATGTCAAGCAGAGTACTTCACTAGTCCTCTTTAAGAGGAACCTGGATGACTGGATGGGAAACAGAAAATACACCCCTGGGATCCCACCTGCGTCCCTGTGGACAGGGGAAACAGGTGCTGAATTTGTGGGAACATGGACAAAATTCTTGGCTAGGCTTATAAAGGCCTCGGGCCAATAGCCTAGTATTATCCTATGAACCTATGAGCCATTGCCAGATACTATAACATTGTTAGAAAAGTGTCACAAAGCAAGTGGGTAAACATATTGCAGTAAAAGTTCCCAACTAGAAATAATCCAGTAAAAGTCCCAAACAAAGGAAGTAACTGTAGGCTTAACAATCTCCCCCTGTCTTTCTGAAAAGGAAAAGTGTAAGTTAGCCTTTTGGACAGAAGTTCAATAATCAATATGTTGTTCTCTTCATAAAGTGGTCTTGGAAGCTCAAAGGCAGGAGTTGCAAATCCATGTTTTAGTAACAGTCTATGAAATGCGTTTTTTAGTTGACTACAGGAAATGGTGACTTCTCTAAGTTTGAATGAGTTATTTTATGCCACTCCTTTTCAGGTGAAGCCTTTTTTTTCTGTAGTAGGATTTGTAGCTTTAGCTACCAGAACCAAAGAATAATTATTTGTGTCACAGAGTCACTCAGGGGTGCCATGCCCTGGGTCACCAGTTGTGAGTTCAGAATACAGCAGGGTTAGAGTGCATTGTCACTATCTCACACGGCCAGAGTTTCTCCTGTAAGAAGGTGCATACCAGTCTTCTAATTCTTTTTGTCTGTCAGTAAAAGGATAAGCATTTTCCTTTTTCTTCCACAAGAGCAGTCAAATGTCTCCCTTGATTGCCACCATCACGGAAATTTCCATGTGAAGCATCACTGAAAAGGGCTAGCTTCAGGGATTCATCCTTCTACAGGGCTTGAAATTTTAGAGCTACTTGTTTTCTGAACAGCCTGGTTTGTTTCATGACTGGTCTGTACATAATCTATGCAGGATGCCAAACAGAAGGCATCAAAGATGACATCTGGGCTACTTAGCCTGTGAGCCTGTTGAATTTATCCCATGCTTGACCTAAGTAAGTCCATCTCAACTGAGATAAGGGAAACATTCCACTGCACTGCCCTTACTAGTTCAATGGCAGTAGAATGAAGACTTTTTTAGGTAACTTTCCTAATGTACTAAAACCATTCTGTCCACAGTGGCCTAGTCCAAGCCTACATAAAAAGTAATCATTCTCTTCATGGCCAACCTGAAGGATAACTTTTAGGTGGGAAATAAGTGAAGTGACAAATCTTTCAGAGCCGTCCCATACAAAAGTCATCTATATGAAAGGCAAAATACTCAAGTGATGTTCTTGTTCCCCTCTAGCCAGGCAAACGCATCAACTACTCTCCCTGTGTTAACAATGATGTAGATCACATTTTACACCAGCAGAGCAATGCATCTACCAGACCATAAACAGACTTCTTGAGGTCCCAAAATCATGCCACACATCTTGCTTCAGAAGGAGGGGAGACATAAATGTCATGACAGAGTCCCATACCGTGTAAAAATGTAGACTTAATGTCCATGGACGAAACCTTCCACTACTTTTGACAAGTTATTGACAAAGAAGATGAAGAGATTCTGGTGCACATACTGATGCATCTTTTGGGAAATCTTTTCTTCACTTGTTCTTTAACCCTCTACCCACAACATGTGCTTTTGTTGTTATTCCATGTGGAGCTTCTTTGAGGGTGTGACACCTACCTAGTACACATTTACTTTACTAGAGATAGTGTGAGCTCCTTTTTGAAGTGATTTTCTCTAAATTGGCGGAAGGACATCACATGCCTAAATGGATGCTCCAGAATAGGTGGTATGACTGATGGATCAAACCACCAATTATTAAAGGGGGGGTAAAACTTCATAACATTGATCTGATAGTGAGATGCTTAGTGACTGCCATCAGCTGGTCCATTAACTGACCCTATGTCACAGAAAAACAGCATAGACCTTAGCCAAGCTTTGAATGCCTTCAGTGATTTTTTAACATGGTCATTAGATTACTGTCCAAATGGAGAGATCCCTTGTCTGGGAGAAGATAAATCAGGTTCCAGGTGAAACCAAACCAGGTGATCATCAGAGATGTAAGCACAACTTGTGTGCTCATTAACAGATTTGGATGTTTCTGGTAGGAGATGAAACTAAGGTCAGGAGAGATAGGTATGATTCTGTCTTTTTCAATAGCTTCCAAAACAGCATATAAAGAAAGATGCCTTATTAAACAAAGTAGTATACAGCCTTACTAGGTGGATAGGTGGGAAATTCCCAAATATGGGTATACTGCAGTGTGTTTCATGGGATATGGGTATATGCAAGGTGCTTCATGGGGTATGGGTATATGCAAGGTGCTTCATGGGATATGGGAGTACTACAGTGTGCTTCATGGGATATGGTTATACTGAAGTGTGCTTCATGGGACATGGGTATACACAGTGTGCTACATGGCATATGGGTATATTGCGATGTGCTACACTGGATATTGGTAATTGCAGCGTGCTGCACAAGATACAGGCATAGTGTAGTGGGTGCATGGGATATGATCATAGCATATTGTGCTGCAGGTAAGACAGAACATATTGACTGCTGTGGAAGACCTGTGTGGATGACGGTAGTTTAAAGCATCAGGCAGTGCTAAGCTAATGACTTAATTCTGTGTTCAAATGCTTTATCTGCATGGCAAAGGAAGGTCTGGAACCAGAGTTATTTGAATGAGGTGACCCATTTAGATCTTTATGCAAAATTTGGAATTGGAAGGAGAGAAATTTTTTAATTATTTTTTTTTGCTTGTTTTAAGATGAGCAAATCAGTGTTAGTAGCTCAACAGGTAGCTCTCACACGTGCTGCTGGAAGATCAGAGGTGTCTATTGATTTTATTCCTGCACCTTGTGCTTGGATCCATTTTCTGTTAGTAATGCTGCAATTCAGCATAAGGGGGCACTGAATTCCTCAGTTTGTAGCCCTTCAAATCACATGTTAAACAGAGGTCCTATCTGCATGAGTTGGTGGTACCGTAGTTGGATATAAAAGGTCCCACAGCAATTACAGATAAATAAGGGGAATTTTTTTCCCCAGTCGATATGAATACCACCTCATCTCTTATCTGAACAGGAGCTACTATCAAGTGGGACTAAGCATGTGCAACAAAGGATAGACAGATAAATGGATAGATAGCTAGATGGATGGATGGATAGACAGATAAATATGCAGGTAACCAAATAACACAACTTTCATTTTCTCTTGGCTGGTCATGGAACTAGCTTAGATGTTATGCTTTAGGAGGGCTGACATTGACATGGCATATATTTGTAACTCTCACCTTAGGTGTGTGGCTATATCTGTTCAGCTTACATCCAGCATGCATCATTGCTTGCATGTGTGTGTGTGTGTGTGTGTGTGTGTGTGTGTGTGTGTGTGTGTGTGTGTGTGTGTGTGTGTATATATCAGTAAGTATTTTAAGACCATGGTTTATGGAGAAGCAGTATTCTATACACTGAAAAGAGGTCCTGTTATATATCTCTCTGCTACATAAAAGCAGGGGGGGGGGCAAACCCCCCTGCATGCCCCATGTGGGGGGCTGTGCCCCCCACAACCCCCTCTACTTAAATATTCTAACTCTGAGGTTGCACTACACACAAACACACACACACAACACCACCACACAAGCTACATTCTGCTTGCACACACACATCACAGCAATAAAACAGAACAACACACACCACAGCCCCTACCCAAACACACACACACACACACACACACACACACACACACACACACACACACACACACACACACACACACACACACACTTACCTGAATCCATAACCACAGCGAAACCTCAGAAGCTTGAAATTCAAAACCTCCGGTATTTGAGGTTTTGAAATTCATGCTTGTGAGCTTTCGCTCTTGTCAGGATTCCACTTTATGGGCTCAAAATACTGAATTTCGACATTTCAGTATTTCAAGCTTCTAAAGTGAATACACACACACACACACACACACACACACATATATATATATATATATATGGTTCATTGTTATGGGAAAATAACATACTATGTTAGTGCAGTGAGTGGTTACGATCAAAAGAAAACCAGCTCTGTCAGGGAACACAAAGGCAAGCCATGCTGCTGTGACATTAAATACTTTATTCCAAATTAATTCTATAGACAGACCAGCACTTTGACCCAAAAGTCTGTTTGTGGAACTGTTAAGTAAAATATTTGAAGAGACACCAGAATGGTTTATCTGTGCATTATTTAACAAGTAAGAGAATAATTAGGCACAAATGTAGCTGCACAATTTCATGTGGTTCATGTAAGGTTTGTGGGGGGGGGGGGATGTCATCTTTTTATCCATAAGGTGTTGTATTAAAAATAGAGGACAAAAGAACCCCATATATTTAAACATTTAATGCAGTGGTTCCAAATAGTTTAATTCTGCGTATGCCATGGAAAGTTGTGGTATGTGGTATTTAAATGCTATACAGTAAGAAAGTTGTGTAATGCATGGTCCTAATGCTGGTGCCTTCTTTGCTATCATTTATGCAGCAAAATCTTTTTCATACCTCTCGACCGTCCACATTTCCATAGAATGTCCAAATGTTTGCCTCATATTTGTGGTCTATTTGTGGTTTTCTAGCAAATTCCTAAGGATTACAGTCAATAAATAATAACAATATACATTTGAGGTTCTGACTTTATATCCCTCAGGAAATGCTTGTGAACACAAATCCTGTTGTTCTAGTAACTTTCTAAGTTTGTAAGAGAAATATTTAAAATCTGTCCCTAGTTTTGAATCTCTGTCCCCATCCCATTGTTTTAGTCTTTGTCGAAGTTTCTTCTCCTCAGAGGTTGACAGGTATGATATACTTAAGATTAGATCCAAGGAGAGATTGTTATAGTAGAATTTACAACAGAGAAAAGGAAGAGTCTTTAAGGCAGACCAGTTTTTGAATCTCTAGAACACAGTTAGCAAATATGTTTTGAGTTTAGAAAAAAATGCAGTATATGAAATTATTAATTTGGCAGATTTAACACAAATTTGGTGGTGTTAAACAGGGTCAGAGTCCTTCATCTGATAAATTTCAGCTCTCAGCTAATAAATTCAACACATTTAAAGCTGTCTATATGCACTACTGAAACAATACTCCTTTGTGTCTATGAAGTGTAGTTGTACAATAATCATTTCGAAAGTCCTGCTGTCTAGAAAAAAATAGGTTCTGGGGAGGAAAATGAACTGAAGTAAAGATGCAGAAACTTTATCCTGTTTAACAAATAACATGTTTGAAGCTACATAAATATGGATGAACTTCATAAATACAGAACCAACACCAGAGTTTTTTTGTTTCTTAAAGTCTAAAACAGACATAAGGAATAATTGGATAAATAAATCAATTTGGGGGCACTGGAGGTGCTTAACATGCAATAAACACATAATCTAAATTGCAAGGCCACTTTTATGAATCTATAGATATCAGCGGTTGCGTTCTATTTTAGGAAACAATAATGCTCCTGATTATGCTAATAGCATTATTGCAATTGTACCTTGTGGTGATGTCAGCAAATGGTGGTGATCAAAAAGGAACAGCTTGAACGTATAAGAAAATCTGCGACAGTTCTCAGAAATATAATTTATGGTGGTCTTCCCATTACAGTTTTTGCCCAGTTAACACTTTACTCACAAGTACTCACACCCGCTGACTAATGGATATGAGGTGCCTCAATGCAGCAGCAAATAATCCACAAGAAAGCTAGTTTGGCATATTGAGCTGCAGACGTCGCCTAACTTTAGTTAAAATAATAAACCACAGACCCCAGCACTCCCCCATGTTTCATGTAATTTGACAGGTAGTTATGTGATGTCTGCCACTGAGTCTGCCAGAGAATTTGATTTGTGAACCATTTCAGATGGTGTCGGAGGAAGACTAGTTATAAAACTTGCATATTGTTTGTTTTATGTACTTCCGGAAAGCCTAGAGTTTACAAAGTACAGCTATAAAAAAAATCACATGAAATTCAAGCCATGACTTGGTTTTATACATATATTTTTTAACTAGGCAAGTAAGGTTATGAAAAAAAAAGTTTAATTCACTAAACAGGACATTTTAAATCAGTTTTTCAAATGAAAGAGTGGTGCTAGTATCTCTCCCCAACACACACACAATAATCTTATTTTCTGTTTTGAGTCCTAAATGTGTATATTTTAGTTCAGAGATACACACACCTGTTGAGAGAAATATAATTGCCTTACAGCTGACAAAGAAAATATCCTAAATTTACACTATTTCATTTTATGGGACACAAATAATGTGAAACTCTGATTATAGAAACATGAAAATGTACTTCTTAATCACCTTTGGCTTCTGCCTATGCACAGTGTACAGTAAGGAATTCTGGAAAATTATTCTATAAATAGCTTGGTCCCAAAAGCATACAGATTATAATGTCAGTGTCAACAGGCAAAGCTCATAGTACCCATTATAAGAAGTAATTGCCATGCAGAAGGCCTTACCCCATTGTACCTAGCTAGTCTGGAAGTGATTTACCTCTGTCTTATGATGTTTTTTTAACTCTCCCTTAACTCCGGTAACTATAATAGAGAGAGTTATGCCCCCCCGCCCCAAGACAGCATGCAATCCTTGCTTCCCGAATACTGTAAAACAACACAGGCAATATATAACTGCACTTGTGAAAGTAACCCTATTTAAGATTTCTTTGTATAAACCCATGCTTGGCAGTACACATGCACTCAGAGATGATCATGGTTGAAAAGAAAGTCTGTGTGCTTATAGGTGCATTAATAGTCTATTCTGCTGGCCTTCAAACATAATACTAATTCCTTTCATGTCAGTCATTCAGTATCTAGTATGTAATATATCAGCCATTCCCTCGATTCCCTCACAGGAAATGTTAATTTACATATGTTCGTTAATGGTTTACAATCAAAAGGCAGAAAGTCAGTTAAACGACAGGCACCTCCTCGAGCATGGTAGGAGCGACATTCAGAATGTCCATGTACAAGTGTCCGTCAGTTCATAAGGACATTAACAATGCAGGGACACGAAGCATGGTTGCAATGGCAATGGTCGACATTAATATCGACAAAACATCGGTGTTGCTGCAGCGACCTTTGGACCTGCTTAATATTCATTAGTTGAGCATATGTGTCGGTAACATCACCGTTCGCGCTTAACAATGTTGCGTTTTTGATAGTAATCCTTGTGTAACTGTACAAACCGGAATATTCTTTCAGTCTTTTTTGTCTGCTGAAGAAATTGGTTACAGAGGTCTTGAGCATTCCAGTGCTTACTAAAGAGAACTTTGAAGTTGGAGTACAAGTTCAAATCGATGACAGAGAAGTTCTCCAGTTCTACAAGAGACACAGAACCTGCCTACCACTTGCTGATGGTTCTGCACCTTTCTCATAGCAGTGGTTAAAAATTCACCTTTTGGGAAGTATAAACGTTTAACTGAAATCGCAATAGAGTCATCCTCAGCTGCTTCTACAGCTATAGCTGTGCAGTGTTACCTGTGCAGCTTGCATAATGACATAAGCCAAACAGTATGACACTAGCACCCATTACTTGGATGCCTTCTTAATGCTAATGATACATGTAGCGTGGACTTTCTGCCAGTGAACTACATACTTTAATCAGTAAATTGGTTAATTATTTAATTCAGGTGATCCAGCTGGGCTGATGTCATTTAGAGATGGGGGATGGGAAGAAAAAAATGCAGAAACAGTTGTGATAATAAGTTAGCATTATATACTGACTTCAGTTAAATGGTTGCTAGAAAGTGGTCTTGCTAATGTAATTCTGGTTATCTCCCAACCTTTTACTTTCTACACTTTACTGGCCCCACATTTTTATAAATAATTTTATTATTGCAGACATCTATTACTCATACCACTATTGTCTCTGTTTGAAATACACAATTGTGCAACTAAAAGACTGATTTCTACAAATACAGTTCAATTTTTGTTGCTTAATTGGCTTTGATTTTGTTTTGTTATATAATCACTGTACATACTATGTGTTCAAACATATTTTTCATGGCTAAACACCCCAGGGTAGTATTCAAAGTCCCACGTATCACAGATGCTTTAAAGGAATCTGCAAATTGCACCACTATAACTCTATTTAAATAAGCAAAGCACAAAGGAACAATGCCTGTATTTAAATGAGTAAAGTGCAAAAAAGCAGCATGTTTTTCATTCATAATTGTCAGCCTTGCAACCAAATACACTTTCACATATCTTAATTGGTGTAAAATGACAAGTAAGAATGTACTTACATGTGAGAAATACATAGTCTCGAAGATGCTGCGGTTGTGAGCCTGAACAGATTTCTCATCATTTTCTATAAGATTCTGTTCTGTGCAGGCCTGCAGCTAACCCAACTTGTAAGGTTTTCTGTTCACTCTGATAATGTCCTTATATGCAGTGGATATAAAAAGCTTACACACCCTTGTTAAAATGCCAGTTTTTTCTGATATAAAAAATGAGACCACAATAAATCATTTCAAAACTTTGCTCACCTTTAATGTGACCTATAACCTGTACAATTCAATTGAAAAACAAACAAATTTGTTAGGGGGAAAATATAAAAAATAAAAAACGTGCAATAAGCTGGTTGCATAAGTGTGCACACCCGTAAACTAATACTTTGTTGAAGCACCTTTTGATTTAATTATAGCATTCAGTCTTCTTGGGTACACACCTGCCAGCCATTAAAGATACTCTGATTAACTCCAAATAAAGTTCAGCTGTCGTAATAGGATTTTCCTGACATTTACTCAGTTGCCTTCTACAGTAAAAGCCATGGTTTGCAGAGAGCTTACAAAGCATCAAAGGGATCTCATTGTTGAAATGTATCGGTCAGGAGATGGGTACAACAAATTTTCCACAGCATTGGATATACCATGGAACACAGTGAAGACAGTCGTCAAAAAGGGGAGAAAATGTGAGACAACAGTGAAGTTACAAAAAACTGGACAGCCCTCCAAAACCGATGAAAAGACAAGATGAAAACTGGTCAGGGAGGCTGCCAAGAGACCGACAGCAACACTGAAGGCACTGCAGGAATTTCTGGCAAGTACTGGTTGTGTACTAAATGTGACAACAATCTCTCTTATTCTCCATATGTCCAGGTTATGGGGTAGGGTTGCAAGACTGAAGTCTTTTCTTACACAGAAAAATATCCAGGCCTGGCCAAAATTTGCAAAACAATACATAGTCTCCCAAAAGCATGTGAAATTGTGTTATGGTCTGATAAGACCAAGGCTGAACTTTTTGTCCACAATTCCAAAAGGTATGTTTTGTGCAAAAACAACACTTTGCATCACCAAAAGAACACCATCCCCACGGTGAAGCATGGTGGTGGGAGTATCATGCTTTGGGGTTGCTTTTCTTCAACTGGAACTGGGGCTTTAGTCAAGGTGAAGGGGAATTATGAACAGTTCCAAATACCAGTAACTTTTGGCCCAAAACCTTCAGGCATCTGCTAGAAAGCTGAAGATGAAGAGGAATTTCTTTTAAAACACTGTAATATAAACACTTTCTTTATATGTTTAAAAATAGAACAGCCAATTATAGTACCAAAATAATATATAACACCTTTTTATACCTATATATACAATGTTATGTATAATATACTTTTCTAATCTAATTTATGTATCTAATATATGTATAGTTAGAATTTCAAAATATAAGTAATTCAGTTTAGTAGATAACCCATTTTAGGTAAGTTGGACTTATAAGTATAAGTGAACATGTATATTAGCACTTTAGGAAGTCCAAAGGAGAGATAGATTTGGTAAGTGTAGAAAAATATAGAACCAGGATAGGGTTTATTGATAACCCATTTTCTGTAAAACGGATTTGAAGGAAGAAATATGCTCAGAATAGATAACAGTGAAAAAATCAGTTTGAAATCTGATTTAGGAGTGTAAACAACAAGAATGATTTTACAGTATATTTAATATAAATTTAAGTTTAGTTGGAGAGAAATATGCTATTTATAATCAGTTGAAGTTGAGTGTTGTGATTATAATTATTAAAGAGGCACTATTGTATTTTTAATTATTGAGAGTTTCTGATTTATAGATATAGATAACATTTAATGGTAGTGATAATTAGAATGTGAACACATTGTATTATGAATTATCTGATTTATAAGATTATAAAGATTATAGTTACATTTTCAATAGGTCTTAACCTTGTATAACTTAAATATAGTAATGAGATATCTGAAGTGTTTTTTTTATGGTGTGTAAAAATTTTAGCATGATTAATAGCATTCATTTGACATTTTGTAGATCTAATTGTATTAAAAAAAGAGAATTATTAATTATGAATGAGAGTTTCATTTTGTACTGGTTTAAATGGAAACATTGAGATCTTTGATCAGGGAAAATTTATAAGATTAATTTTGATATTATCTAAGTAATATTTCACTTAAATGGAGAGGTTGTATTAATTGAAATATATTTTCTAAAAAGACAAGTTTTATTAGTGTTTGAAAAGCAATAATTATTTTGTTTTAGAAAGGATTAAATTTTTGTTGATTATCATTCAGTATTTATAGATAAAGAAGAGCTAATGGGATAATGATTATAAAGTAAATAGTAAAATACCAAAATTTTGTCCAAATTCTCCTCTGATTAATTGAAATAGTATTTATGAAATGTATAGAATTAAGTTTATTGGAAACTGGCTAATTTTAGTAATTATAGAAATTCGAATTTTGGAAAAATTCTATTTGATCCTATTGAACTGAATGTAAGAGCTTCTACTGATTTCATTTTAGTTAAGAAACTTGGATTTGATAATATTAGTTTAGAAAAAAATCATTTAGCATTTTCCATCTATTCAATTGAATTATAATAGCTAGACCATACTTTAAAGAAGATTGTTAGCTATGCATGAACCATTATGAGAATTTATCAATTTCCAAATATTTGAGATTCTGATAATAGTGAAATTATACTTGGGAAAGATTAGTGGATTATGTGGAGAGACCATTTTTTTGAATATGAATCTTTTTTCCTGAAATTTCTGATATCCTGAAGTTTTGAACCAATTCTCATTAGATTTGTGAGCAAGTGGATTTATGGGAAGAATATGTGATTTTGAGTGAAAATCTGATATCCTGAGGCCAAAAAATAATTTTTTAATAGAAATCTTTAGGATTGAAAGCGTCTGGAGCAGTGTTTTATGTTATATAATACAAGATCATCTGCAAATATAAAATAAAAACGAGAGAGTGTTAAGAACCTTAGGAATTTTGTGAAAAGGTATTGGATACTATGGATAGTTATTAGGGTAATATAGTATAGATTAAATTATATAAAATTTTAATAAAATTTCCTTTGTTAGATGGTATCTATTATACTTTAGATACTTCCTTGAAAAATAAAGAAAATCCCAATTAAAAATATCAAAGCAAAGCAAGGCCAAAAAACTACATTGATGGTATCGATTTGAGTCGCTTTTAGATTGAAAATTAAAATTAATCAATTGTCTTGTATCAAGCTCAGCAAATGTCAAGGAACAGTGCATACGCCCTATTTTGAGTCGTTTAGCAAAGTGAATAAGAATTAAAATAAAAGAAGGTAAAGTAACCTATAAAATATGTGACAATCAGCCCTAATGCTCCAAAAGATATCAAGAATGGTAAGTTCATTTTTATCTTAAAAGCAAAAAAAGTTTTGATTATTTTGATATCAAGTTTAATCAGAGATAGGTCTATAATTAATTCAAATCAGAAAAAAAAAAAGTCAAAAAGAAAATTAAAATGGTTTTTTGAGTATTCCAATAAAAGTCAGATATACCATAAAAAATTAGAATGAGATTAAATTTCAAAAGTCTACTAATAGCTCCTCTTCTTTAATTAAGTTTATTTGGGCAGGATGTGAATTCATCTGGTCCCCGGATATTTTAGAGGATCGTTTCTACTAATAGCTCAAATTTATTTAATTTTTACCTCAGAGAGATTGTTTTCTTTGCTGATATGAAAACAAAGATGTAAAAAGCTGCATAAATCACTAATCAGGTATTATAACTCTTTTTATTATATTTTAGTGATATCAATGAAAAAAGAGATTGATTACCTTTATTAATTTGTGATCAGTATTAGGACTCTTGTTGTTATATAGAGGTGTAGCCACATGCCTTAAAAGGAATTGATTACCTTTAATAAGATGGCTAGCACTTTAGAAGGAACTTTTTTTTTACTCAGAGTAATATCTAGAGGAAGGAGTTTAATTATAGATAGATTAATCATTAATTTGAATTTGAATTTTTTTTTTTTTTTAATTTTAGTTCATATGTATAATTTTCATTACCTTTTCTGTTTTGATTTTAATATAAATTTAAGTTTTGATTTTTATGCGCCATTTAATTTCTAAATTGTTATCTGAGATGTGATGCTTTGAATATGTTATGTTTTAAGGGTTAATTTTAGTTATTAATGTATGTGTTAAAGGAATATCAAAGTACTAGATTATTGTATGTTTCTATTATTTAGTGCATTATTAATTTATTATTTGAGTCATTTGAAAATTTAGAGTTATTAGAAAGAGAACTATTGTATGAAGATGAAGAGATTGGTTTTTACTCCAAACTAATTATCTAATAAGGAGTTAAAGATAAGGAAAAAATCTAGGTCTTGACCAGTACTTAATTTTCCTAAATCTTGAAATGAACTAAATTATTTAAAAATCTGTTCTTGACCATGATGAAATACATTCTGGTTAAGGGAGGAAAAGGTTCCTTTCTGTCATAGATACTTAAGTGGAAGAAATATGGTCAGGGAGGTCTAGGTAGAGTATTATTTTTCCAAAGCAATAAATGCTTGGATCCCTCAAAAAAAAAAATCTACTAGTAAAAATAGAGTTGTTATTAATGATATGTGTAAAATCCTTTTAATAAAATAATGATCTTTATCATAAAGATTAAAAAATATAATTGGCTTATTAGAAGATTAGAGAAGCGTTCATAAGGGCCATAAAGATTAAAAATATAAATAGTTTATCAATGTTATCAAACAGGATGATAGCATGTTAATATTTCCATTAAAACCCATTATGATTTTTGTAGCTAGTTCTTTGCCATGTTACTGTTTTTTTAAGCTATGTCACTTTTTTTTTATTACTGTTACCATTTTAAACTATCATTTTAATCCATATCAATAAATTTTTTCTTTTTAAGTAAATGATTATTTATTTTATTCTTTGTAGAAAGTAAATATTAGCCTGGGATTTAAATAGAAAATATTTATAAGGGACTTTGTTTATATTTTATATAGATATACTACTCCATGAAATAACATTATAGGTCATACTCATAAATAAAAAAATAGATATATAACATATACTTATAATGCAAAAATGTAATATTGTTTAAAATTGTTTTTAAAGATCCATTAATATTATTTTGTCCCCCCCGGTCTCCCTAAAAAATTGTTGGCCCCATCCCAAAGAATAAAAAATAACTACCAGGTATATAGCCACCCAATTCTGCAAATGTAATAGAAAATATAATGAATCAAGTAAGTATCTATATAACACTAACTATATTAAAAAATCAAAATATAATATCAAAAATATTGTCCAAAAGCCTTAACTACACAAAAACATTATTATAATATCAACATATTTACAGTAATAACTAAATTAAAGATGTCCAACAATATCAATCCCTCTCACCAGTAGTACAAGTTCCAATTTATCCAGAATAGAAAAAAAACATTATTTATATAGATTACATAATGATATTAATAAGGAAGAATTATAATTCAACACGCCATATAATAGTATACTCTGTATAAATTTAACATTATGTATTATATATAATACTTTCTGGTAGATATATAGAAGATGTACATATATTAAAAAGAGAAAGATTATCATATTAATAACCATATATTAATCAAAGAATGGTTAAATTTGCATTAATAATCCATTTAAAATATAATTCATGTTATAAACATATGACATTAAAATCTAGAAACATGGTTAAATCTAACTGGCATGGTAAACACTCCATACATGGTCTTCAAACCATAAATCAAATAATCAAAAGCACTCATTTCACAAAAAAATCCCAGAATAAATGAATGTGTCAATCAAAAAAAAAAAATTAAGCTGTAAATTAAACTAGAGATAGTTCTTAGACATTATTCTCCTGTAAAAAGAAATAAAATGCACATCAAGTGAAATTATAACCACCATTCTCCTGTATGTATGAATAAATACATTTAAATTATACAATTAAAACTGTGAATAGGATTACAGGATCATTATACAGTACATTATTTATAATACTTATTCATTAAACTATTATATTTAAACCCAATATAATATTATTTTAATAATATCTAAATATTATTCATATTAGAAAATCAACTTGCATATAATACCCCTGTATTGCTAAATTATCTATGTTATATAGAAAAAACAATTTACTTAATTATTAATAAACAATATTAAACATAAAAAAAAAAACTAATATAAACATTAAGAGAGCTCAGAGAGCTTAAAATATGACCTATAAAGCTATTTCTACCACAGAAAACACAAAAGTATAACCACACTAAAACAAAGTAGAACCATGTAAAAAGCTTAATACTGCCTGTATAAAGCAGTTGATTAGCGAAACATAAAAATTAGACTGAAAAAAACATAAAAAAGACCAGCCCAGATATTAAAGCATGGTTTAAAAACAAAAAATAGTATTTTGTATGGCATAAGAAAAACCAAATTTAAAATTAAAGAAAAAAGCTTTAAACGAACCAAACTCCCAGCTCTCAACAATGACGCCACCGCCCTCATCCGTAGCAGCATAGAAGGTGCGAAACAGCAGCTAAGCTGTCCCAGAGAAAAGATGAGATTCTCTCCCAAAATCCTCTCGAGATCAACAAAATTCCTCCAAAATGTAATAGGACACAAAAAAAACATGTACACTATTTATTCTAAAAAAAAAAAGGAAAACATTTCAAAATCTACATAAATCTACAAGGCTAGCTTAAATTCAAGAAATTTATATTATTTCTGAAGAAAAATATTTGTACACTTATCTTTTTTCTTTTCTTTTTTTTTTCCCCTTTTTTTTTATTTATATATATACAATAACACTGTGCATAATATATATAGATAATTTTTGAAAAATAAATGACACATACAATGAATTGAAAATAGCATACACATACCAAAAGCAGTACATACATATTTAAAGAAACAGAAAAGAATTTGTAAACTACCAGATAAGGAAGCTTTTAGAAACTTCTAAAAAAATCTTTTTTGCCTCTTTAGGATCAGAACACATAACCTTTTTTCACAAATAAAAAAAGGACAAGGTATTTTGGAAGGACAAGGTAATTGATAAGACTTACGAAATCTCTGTACCAATAGGGAAAAAGTTTTGTCTAGGTTTTTTATTTTTTGTCTATTTTTCCTTATTTGAGAAGGAAGATCCTGTGAATTTTGACAATTTTTTTTTTTTCCTGAGAACTTTTTTTTAAAATTTGCTGCTGTTTGTGAATGAAAAGTATATCGAAAGTTTAATAAATTTACTATATGATTCCTTGGTGAAGTCTTATGTTGACTCTCACTTCTATATTTCTGTGTGCTCTTACAATTATACACAGTGCTACAAAGATGCTTTTAGTCACAGACAGCAGATTTTTATTATCATAGGATTCTATTTTATTATCTAATAATAATGTTGTTTCTTAATTACTGGACTTCTATGACTATCAATTTCTATTTCTATTTCAGAAGTAATTTTATCTTTTATACTTTTTATCTTTTAGATCTTAGATAGTTTTTTATCTCTAGAGCTGAATTTCTATTTTCAATGATATCCATTTCAATGATATCCATTTTGTCATTTTTTTGCTTTTAAAGTTTTACTAAAGTCAACAAATTGCTCTGAGAAGTTTTGAATATTAACTTTGTATTTTTAGTCATGCTAGCTTTCAAAAATTTTGACAAAAACTTGGCTCATTTACTCTTTTGTACTTTACAGAGATTGTTAGAGATGATTTTTTAGATGTCTTTTTTTCGGGTGAGTTTTGGTGAAAGATTTGCTGAAGAAAAATTGCCTTCAGAATTGGGGTCATTTGGAGTCAGATTTATAGCCCATAAAGGAGCTGATGACAGAATGTCAGAACGTCAGGTTCCAGGAAGAGCAGGTGCTGCAGGTAATTCTAAACCAGAAAAACTCACAAAAGTACTGGAAATATATCCCAAAGTAAGAAAGTAAGATTTCATTCCAAAAATATGGGTAAAAGATGGAAAAAAAAATGTAAATCTAAAAAAAAAAAAACTGAGGAAAAGATTGTTTACAAAGTTAAAAAAATAAAGATGTTACAGATCTGTGAGGAGCTCAAAGAATAGGGACTAGTCTAGTCGGCAGCCATCTTGGAATCGATGAAGAGGAATTTCACCTTTCAACATGACGATGACCCCAAGTATACATCCAAATTAACAAAAGAATGGCTTCACCAGAAGAAAATTAAAGTTTTGGAATGGCCCAGCCAGAGCTCAGACCCCAGACCCAAATCCAATAGAAAATCTGTGGTGTGACCTGAAGAGGGCTGTGCACAACAGATGCCCTCTCAATCTGACAGATTTGAAGCAGTTTTGCAAGGAAGAGTGGGCAAATATTGCCAAGTCAAGATGTGCCATACTGATAGACTCCTACCCTAAAAGACTGAATCCTGTAAGTAAATCAAAGGGTGCTTCAACAAAGTATTAGCTTAAGGGTGTGCATACTTATGCAACCAGCTTATTGTATGTTTTTTATTTTTTATATTTTTCCCCTAACAGAGTTGTTTGTTTTTCAATTGAATTGTACAGGTTATAGGTCACATTAAAGGTGGGAAAAGTTTTGAAATGATTTATTGTGGTCTCATTTTTTTATATCAGAAAAAACTGTCATTTTAACAGGGGTGTGTAAACTTTTTATATCCACTGTAGATTCCCTGTTACAGCTTTTATTAGTTTGGAAAGTGGGAAGATAGTACTGCTGGAAATAGCGGAGAGAGTAGACAAGGTAAACACAAACTTTTTTGTACATTCTTAGGGCAAACCTCACCAGTATAACCAAGTATGATTCTGATAGTGACTTGAATCTCTTCTGCTAGCCTCAGTGATGACTGTGGCCTGCAGCTCTATCACAAAGTTAACAAGCAGATTTTATGATCATTGCGGTTGCATTTAAAGGTAGCTGATCACCAGTGCTCACAGCATGCAAAGTTTGCCAGGATTCACTAACTTAACTAGATCATAAATGACGCTGAAGGGAGGATTTCTTACCAGTGGTTTGTATTTCATTTTAACAACAAGACTTTTTATTAAAAATATATCATCTTGAGATAACATTAGAGGCATTATTTACAACATTTTAAAAGTATTTTTTAAATGGATTTAAATTGTAGTCTTTACAGCTGTTATGATAAAGCAGAAACATAAAATATATATTCTCCATTCTTTGCTTTGTGTTCTGTTGACTGGGGGTGGCGGAGTTCAGGGGAAATATTTTTTCTTAGCAGAAGTGGTTTAACTTTTTAAACAGTCAGAGAGAAAAACAATCTTGGCCAAACATAGGAAGAACAAAACTCTGCATACTAAAAGCCCCCTCCAACCTAACTAGGCAGCTGAGAGAGTTGATTAATACTTCAAATGTTAGAGAATTATAGTTTAGTAGTGCAGTAGAGATTTGTTTTGATTAATCGCTTTTTTGAACCCATCCTATTACATTAAGATCTATTTTGGTAAATCCTCGAGGATTTATCGTGTGCTTTTTTATATTTACATTTCATAACTCACACTACCTTTCTCAATGTACTACAGTCCTTCACCATTAAAGCCAATACGATATTCATGGGGTATCTCAACTACCCCTCTATAGATTGGGAATCCTATACCAGTTCTAATGTACAAACCCAGCAACTCCTAAACTTTGTTACTGCCAACATACTGGAACAGGTGGTCCATTCTCTTACCAAGGGGTGCAAATATCCTTGACCTTGTACTCTTGAATTGGGGGAGCAGTGTTCCTCACCCAATGTAATGCTGTTGCTCATCAGATCTGACCATAAGGCAGTATTGCTTGAAATAAAAATTAAATCTGGGAACCCGACAAAAGCAAAAACCTTTAGAAACTATTCCTAGGCTAACCTCCCTCTACTAAGTAGTATATTGGCTAAATTCCAAGCACCCCCAAACCCAGTAAACACCACAGCATATTGTCTTGGTACAGCAATTTTGGAAGCTGTATAGCATGAAATGTGCCCAGTTGTATTAAGAATATGACAAACTCAAAAGACAAGCCACCCTGGGGGATCACAGTATTAATTGGTTATACAACAAAAGAAAACAAGTTTTGGCCTAGCTTAGGAAGAACAAAACTCTGCATACTAAAAGCCCTCTGACCAATCTAAACAGGCAGCCAAGAGGGTTTATTAATACTTCAAAGGCTAAATTTGAAGAAAAAATAGCTTCTCATGCAAAGGACAACAACAAAGCTTTCTACAGCTATACCTGTACCCTCAAGGGAAATATGCAACAATGCACAGAACGTACTGTAAATGGCATCACCCACACTGAACCAGAGGCCATTGCCAACCTTTTGGCTGATGGATTCAGCTCTAATTCTCCCTCCCACAATCTCCATTGATGACAGTCCAAATGAAATACCACGTATCTTAATCCTCCCAACCATTACTAGGGAATAGGTCATTAAAGCACTTACCAAGACCAAAAACATTGCAGCAGTGGGCCCTGATAAACTTTAAGGCATAAATAGCATGAAACATAACTTCTATCTTCTACTTGAATCACTTTTCATATGGAGCCTACAGTTAGGTTTTGAGCTCAAGGAATGGAAGATAGCTACAGTCATTCCTCTGAACAAAGAAGGTCCAACAACTGATCTGGGTAACTAGCGACCTATAAGTCTGACCAGCCTCATATGTAAGGCCATGGAAAGAATCATCATTGACATGATAAATGAGGGCATAAGTAACCTGCAAATGTTGGACCCATCACAGTTAGGTTTTGTTAAAGAAAAGTCATGCCTATTATATCTGGTGGACTTCTTTGAGAGGGTCACCAAAGCTATGGGTGAAGGCAATACTGTGCACACAGTGTACTTGACCAGATAAAGGCTTTTGATGCAATATGCTACTTGGGCATTAGAGACAAGCTCACTAATTTAGGTATAAACCATTTCATCACCCGCTGGATAGCCAACTGACTCACTGATAGGGTCCAGGAGCTCCACCAAAAGGCCAATAAACGGTACTGGGCCTGCTCCTTTTTGGCATCTGTTTTTCTGAAATGGAAGCAAATGCTGAAGATTTATGGTTGATTAAGTCTGCAGATGATTTCAAGCTGGGGGTTATCATTGACTCCCCTGCAGACACTAGCATTCTTCAAGAAGGCCTATCTCTGACTAACAAATGGTACCAAAGCCATGGTCTTAAACTTTAATGCTAAGAAATGTATAATTGTACCCTTTGGGAAATCAACCATCCCGGCTAATTACCATATTTATAATATGCCCCTAAAAGTCGACCCAGTGGTCAGGAATCTGGGTACCCACATAGATAGTAGCCTTACCTTCGACTACTACATGGCCACAGTGGTGAGGAAATCCTTTTATGTTGCACAACTTATAAGTAAATTCATGGCATCTAGGTTCAAGGAGGTCGTTATCCCACTGTACTCTGCCCTTATCAGACCAATCATAGAGTGCAATGCTCCCTTTGGTATGTACCTGACAGGCATATGTAGCAACTAGAGCAACCTCAGAGGATTTTTACAAAAAAGAATACAAGGTGTAACAAACCTGGGTTATGCAGTGTGCCTTAAAGCCCGTTCCCTCTATTCAGTCTCCTCTAGATTGCTGAGGGGTGGTCTATGCCTGGCTTACAAGGCATCCACAAACCCCACACTTATGAGTCTCCTGCATATTTGTAAGTCAAACAGTACCAGGAATACAAGGTCTAGGGACCTGAATTTTGTTTGTTACTTATACAGAGCATGCTAGAGAGAGACAGATGTGTCCCAGAGATCGCACCTCCTATGGAACAGGCTTCCAATTCATGTGAAACTGAGTTCATTTATTACCCAATTTAAGCACAGCCTCGGCCAGTGGATAGGGAATAGAAAATTTACACTGGGTCTGGCACCCATGTTCCTTATGGATAGAGGTAACTTATAAATGCCTGGCTCTCAATGTCATCTTTAGATATAGGGCGTCATATTCTTTCGGGAAAACTTGGCTAGGCTTAGAAAGCTCCCCCCCCACATTCTTTAGCCTAGGAACAATCAATGACTCTATGAATCTGTAATTGTATTTTGTTTAACTTAAAATATTATGTTATAAGTTGAAAATAGAGTCACTACGTGATGTTTAACATATTTCATAGCTTATCTCATTTTGTGAGCATGTTTTATAACCGCCGTAATTATGTTACAATGTAAGCTGTTAAAGTCTCTCTTGCCTGTATAATTTATATTGTTTGCCTTTTTGTATATTGAACATTTTAATAAATAGATGTATTATTTTGATTATTTTATAAAACAACCTTAAACAAAGACAAATTAACAAAATGATGCCATGATATAATCATTATGCGTGCTGTAAGGTGATTGTGCCGTTTTCTCTGATTTGATGGTATTTTGCTGAACAATCTGCTTTAACTGAGTACAGAACTATATGCCTGAAGTAGTAAGGACAAGCTAATTGGTTTACATCCTCTCAGCCTCGAAAAATAAGTCTGTTTTCAATCTGTCTATAGATATTTCTAAATAATGAACAGCAATATACTGAGACACTCTTAATATATAATATAAATAAAATAAATAGTATTTTTGGTCCAAAAATAAAGGAATATTGAAAGTTATTATTTGTTTTTTTACTCTTTACAAAATATTGATTAACATAAGCCATTTCAGGAGATAAGCACAGTTTTAGAATTCAAAACAACAATGAAGGAACTGTTTCAAAAGGTGTGCACAGACAGGATAGCAGCAGATTTCTTCAGCTCCACCAATTTCATTACATTGACAGGAATTAATTACTTAAAAAATTAATTCTTGAAGTAATTTTCTTTCTAAATATGTTTGTTTTATATAGTTCTTGAACTATATCTAAAAAAGAAAGGAAATCTTAATAATATTCCTGTCAGAAATTACTTTGGAAATTTTCCTGTCAGTTTATCAGTCTGAAATGAGTTCCAGTAAGACAAATTCTCAAGACTCCAGCATCAAGAAAGAACTTCAGTCTCTGATAATTATAGTCCAGCAACTTACTGCTAAGGTGGATAAAATGGATACTAAAATAGACACTTTCATAGAAAAAACTACAAAACAAATAGACTTGTTGCATATGGACCTGCAACAACAGAAGATCCAGATGACAGGCATAGAAGAAGCTGTGAATGACATGGAAAATAAAATACAAGAACAGGAAATCAACATTGAGTTTCTGCTGAAACAAAATACACATTTACAAACAAAGCTGGATGACCTGGAAGACTGCCAGAAAATATTGAAGGTAACAATATTACTTCTTTTTTAACAACATGGCTCCCTAAAACTTTAGATTTACCAGAAGCATTCTCTTTTGGTATCGAAAGAGCACATAGATCTATAGCTAATACTAACTCTAACAAAAACTATCCTAGATCAGTTATAGTTAGATTTCTATCATCTTTTGATAAAGAGATGGTTCTTAAATCTGCTTGGGCTAAAGCTCCTGTTAAGTTTAATGAGACAACTGTGCGTTTTGACAATGACTATTCTTCCATGGTAATTGCTAAAAGAAAAGTTTTTCTGCCACTAATAAGGGAGCTTAAAAGCACAGTTTAAAACATACCTTCTGTTTCCTGCCAAGCTTAAAATCTTCCTTCCTGATGGTCCTAAGGTCTTCGATGATTTAGACTCTGCTTTACTGTTTGTCAAAGAAAAAGGATTTTGGATAAAATAGAAGAAATGGAATGGGCTAGTTCTTCATTAAAGAGATTGGCAACCGAAGCTTCCTGGAAGACTTCAGAGAAGAAGAAGAGACTAAAAACAAATGATTTGTTATATGTTTTTTTCTCTCTCATCATTTTAGTTCATTATTAATCTTTTGAATATAGTTCCTGCATTTCCAGAAAGCCACAAATATTTTGGAAAAGATTTAATCAAAGTTATTCTCTATGTGCAAAGAAATGTTTTGTTTCATAACCAGTCAAAATGCCTGAGGATTTAATGGCAGGCTGTGATTTGTTTTTCTTTCTGAAAAAGTAAGGTTAGTAATTTGATACATTTTTTATCTTTACCTTTTTTTTCCTTCTTCTTTATTATTTTCTTTGTTTAAACAATGACATTCTATTTAGATTATGTAGTGGGTAAAGGGTGGGGAGGGCAGGAGAGAACAGTAATGAAAATATCATTAATAGAATAATAACATATTTATTTCTTGTAAAAGTTTATAAGTTCTTCAAATGCTATTTCTAATTATACTTTCTTGTTTATACTGCTTATGCTTGTTTGTAAATAATATGTCATGCTTTAACTAATAATAATCAGAACTAAATAAGAGTAAATAATATGTTTTATTTTTAACTCTATTAATATAAACAGTAAGTAACATTCCATTGTATATACTTCTTACAGCTTCTCTTACATTTTTTATTTCTGCCTCACCCTTTTATTTTCTACTCTTTTTTCTTCTTTATTAATATATAGCACAGTGAATAATAGGATTTTGGGAGAAGAATGCTGAGTTTTATTGCTTGTTGGTAATTTTGAGTTTAATTTCACTTGCATAGAGGCTGTGATGATCTGTGGAATACATTGTGGAGGTTCTGTCATGTTTAGATGCATTTACACTGCTAAATGAATGTTTGTCACTAGTTTTTAATAAGTTTCCCGCCAAAATGTTAAGAGAGACAATCTGGGATGTGGGCTGTCTTATGCACAATGTCCTTGAGTTACCTCAGAATCTTCAAATCACAGAATTCTCACAGAGAAACTGAAAGCAGTTAGTATAAACATTGACAAGGTTATCACACTGACACACCACAGATTCAGGAAAAATACTCTGTTCATAAAATATGTCAGTTATGAGTTTAAATGATGTAGTTTCTTGTAGTAAGTAAATGTCTTATTTTAGAAGGCATAAAAAATGAAACATTTATTTAAATGTTTTTGAAAATCTACTTAACAGCAGCATAATAATCTGTGTTAAAAATTTGTGTTCCAAACATATACTTTACTATAACTCATTTAATTCATCTGATTGACAAACATAAATATATTCTAGGGACAGCAAGTAGGATAACTAACACACAACTCAGTGAGATCAGATATATATATATATATATGTGTGTGTGTGTATGTGTGTGTGTGAGTGTGATGGCTTTTTCCTGAGAATCTGCATAACTATCCAATATGATTTATAATAATTTCTATGAATACAATATTTTACTCTATTGACAAAATGAATTAAGTTTCCGCAAAATGTTAAGGGAGACAATCTGGGATGTGGGCTGTCTCATGCATAGTGTCCATGAGTTTCAAGCTTCACTCACAGAATTTTCACAGAGAAACTGAAAGCAGTTAGTATAAACATTGACAAGGTTATCACACTGACACACCACAGATTCAGGAAAAATACTCTATTCATAAAATATGTCAGTTATGATGAGTTTGGATGATGCAGTTTCTTGTAGCAAGTAAATATCTTATTTTAGAAGGCATAGAAAATGAAACATTTATTTAAATGTTTTTGAAAATCTACTTAACAGTAGCATAATAATCTGTGTTAAAAACTTGTGTCCCAAACATATACTTTACTATAACTCATTTAATTCATCTGATTGGCAAGCATAAATAATCTTATAACTCTATTCTGGAAGAAATGTCATGTGATATATTTTAAAGCAGTAGGTTAGCATGATTGTAAAATCTGGTTACTAATATGTGTTTGCTGTGCATTATTTTGTATAAAGCAGACAGATTTATTCTAGGGACAGCAAGTAGGATAGTGCTCTACTAACACACAACTCAGTGAGATCAGATATATATATATATATATATATGTGTGTGTGTGTGTGTGTGTGTGTGTGTGTATCTATGTATATATGTGTGTGTATATGTATGTGTGTGTGTATATGTGTGTGTGTATATGTATGTGTGTGTGTCTGTGTTTATGTGTGTGATGACTTTTTTTTTTTTTTTTAGGTAAACGCGCAGGTGTTTCTGAGAATCTGCATAACTATGCAATATGATTTATAATAATTTTATGAATACAATATTTTACTCTATTGACAATAATGAGTTTAAGTAAATGCTCATATACAAACAATTCAAGATTTTTTGGAAGCTGTTGATAGAATTCACATGACAGAAAATAGATGCATCTTAATGCATGTAATGTCTGAATCATATTAGCCAAAGTTTTTGATTTAAATGAATGTTAGAACATAATTTTCTCTCCTCTTGATTTCTAACATTAAGATTATTTGAATGCTATTAGAATTCAAGTGTTATATATTACATAGATCTATATAATAATATGAACAGTTTTAAAAAAAAAAAAAAGTTTATTTTAGTTTATATGATGCTGTTTTACCAAATGTGTAGTTTTGTCTTGATAGATAATTGAATTGAAAACTGTTAACCTCAGTTAAATATAACTAGTATTAAATTGATAAGGTGGTAGCTGAGGTACTGCTGCTTAGGGTAGGGGTTAAAAGTTGGAGTTGGATGCAAGGTTTAATCCTTACATTATTTTCACTTGTTCATTGTTATATGTATATAGTTTTGACATCCACAATATATTTTGTACACTCATTGTCACTACAAACAAAATTGAATCCTATACAAAATCCCATAAGAGATTTAATAAATACAGCTATATTTAAAGGTACACCTAAAAGAGGAGATGTAACATTATTTATCTTGTTATTTGTTATTTCGATCATAAGATTCTTGAGTTTTAAAAATGCCAAATGACATCTTTAAAAGGAATTTCTTTAAACATTAATGGATTGAATAATCCGTGTAAAAGGGCAAGCCTAATAAGATACATTAATCTACACAAGGCCAATCTAATCTTCCTGCAAGAAACCCATCTCTTGAAAAAAGATATTGATAAACTAGCCACTAATAAGTATGCAGTATTGGTTAGTTCAGAGCACACTCAGAAAAAAAGAGGAGTGCCTATTTTATGGAATAAAAGTATGCCCATTCCTAAAACCATTAAGTCTTATCAGGATGACAAAGGAATGTTTTGTATGGTTACAATACAAATTAATGGGAAGACTTACACTTTAATTAATGTATACTGGATACCTGGAATTGGTATTAATACAGTGAAACATCATATTGATAAGATCATATCATTCTCTATAGGGGATATTATTTTAGCTGGTGATTTTAATTGTATACTACATGAAAGTGATACTACCACTATAAAGAAAAGAAGAATTACATCTAATGCAAAACATTTAAATGATTTTGCTAATTCTTATCATTTGAATGATATTAATAATCAGATAGAGTCAAAATCATTACCATACACCTTTTTTTCTAACAGATACAAAACTTATTCAAAATAGATAGGGTCTTTATTTCTAACCAGATGGTAACAGATTTAATTAATTCCAAAATCATTTCATGTCCTATATCTGATCATAACTCAATTGTTTTTGAATTCATGATAAAAATACTCATAATGTTCAGATCAAAAGGATACCAGCATACTTAACTCAGCTAAAAGACTATAAAGAATATATACTTTCAGAAGTACAACATTTTCTAGACATAAATAATACTACTGAAGTCTCCATTGTCTATGTTTGGGATGCCTTAAAATCATATCTATATGGACAAAGTATCAGATGGTATAATAACAAAAGGAAATCTTGGGATAAGGAATTGTTAGATATTCAAAGTAAACTAGACTCTTATAAACATAATAATAAAGAAAATATTATGGACAAGAAAGTTATTGAAGAAATAAACAAACTAAATGAGAAATACAAAGAAATTTTAACTCATAAAGTTAAAATAACTTTAGAGAAATACAAGTTTTTGTCTTATTCAATAAGCCCCAAATACTTACATAGACGTAAAAATAAAACAAAAAGATTGAATAAACAAAACCATATCAAAGAAATCTTTTCTCTAAGGAAAAAGAAGAATGTTTCTAGTATACCAGAAATACTGGATGAATTTAGAAATCACTTTCACAAGATTAACCATAACAACATTAACATGGAACCTAAAGATAAAATAAAGGAGTTTATAACCACAAACATGAATAAAAAGCTTAATAAACAACAGATTAAACAATTGGACAAGAGTATTTCATATACAGAAGTTATTACACAAATAAATAAGCTTAAATCAAACAAAGCACTGGGTAATGATGGTATTATACCAGAGATATATAAAATCCTTTCTAAAACTACATATTCATTAATACATAAGGTTTTTATTCTGGCCCAAACTGAGTTAATAACCCCCCCATCTTGGCAATATACATTTATTTCACCAATTTTAAAACTTAATAAAGATCCAACTAGATGTTCTTCATATCGACCCATCTCATTACTTAATGTTGATTATAAAATGTTTATGAGTATTTTTGCTGATAGATTGAAGACAATTATCCCCGCCATTATAGACATAGATCAGAGGCTTCATTGTAAATAGAAATACTTTTGATAATATAAGAAGAACTTTAACATTAATTGATTTTGCAAATAGGAAAAGAAAGATTTAACACTTATTAGTCTTGATATAGGTTCAGCATTTGATTCAGTAAGTTGGGACTATCTGTTTACCTTACTGAAGTGCACAAATTCTCTGATGCATTTGTAAATTTAATTGAGCATTTATACAAAGGAACGCTGGCTTATATTAAGGTAGGAACATACGTTTCACAAAAAATACCCATTCTTAAAGGTACAAAGCAAGGATGTCCACTTTCTCCACTATTATTCACTTTAGTAATGGAGCCTTGTGCTAATTTGATTAGAAACAGTACTGACATAGAGGGTTTTGAAATAGAAGAAAATACAACATCAAAAATTCAACTTTTGCAGATGATGTTCTAATTACATCAGCAGGATCTAATTCTTCTATGCAGTCTTTATTTGATAAAATGATGAATTTTAAAAGTATTTCTGGTTTAATATTCAATGAAGAAAAAACTAAAATACTACCTATATATACACGAAAAAATACTCTCATTAGTGATTTTACTAAATATGTACCCAACTCAGGTCAGATAACTTATTTAGGTATAATACTATCTAAAGATATTAAATCTATTATATATAATAACTATAATACCTGTTTTCTTAATATACAAAATCTTTCTAATACCTGGAATAATATGTGTTTTACTATGGAGGAGAGACTTACAATTATTAAAATGATCATTTTTCCCAAGATTTTTTACTTAATACAATCAATAATACTTTCACCTACAAAAATAACTATCAAGAAACTGAATACACTAATGTTAAATTTCTTATGGGCACCTAATAGACCTAGGATTGCATTAAAGAAACATACTAATAGCTGATCTCAAGGGGCTATTTCTTTTCCAGACTTTAATTTATATATTATCTCTTCTATTATAAAAGTTATTACTTTATTAATAGATCGGTCATATGTCAAAATGGAAAGATTATTGGGAGCTAATTAGTATGCACTTCATGAAAATCTCCTTAACACATAAAAATATGATTATAAATAACTCCATGTTGTGGTTGCTAAAGGAATTTTGTACTTCACCTATTACACCTAAACATATGGTCTGTTACCCATTAAATATTATTATTAGTTATCGTAACTTTATATTCATGCACCCTAAGTATAGGGAATGGAATTTTATTGTATTCCTATAATTTATACTCAGGGTATGCTTATGTCATCTACTTCTGAAGGAGCTCATTTAGCTATAGATAATAATCTAAAGTACTGGTATCAGCTGATATCTGATAATAAAGTTAAAAATCTAGATTTCTTAAAACAAGAATTTGATCTAAGAGAAACTTGCTGGTTAGAGGTTCAGATCTTTAGACAACATCTCATTGATAGAATAGATCTAATGTCTATAACAGTTAAAGAATCTATTCCAAAACTGATTGATTACTTGATAATAAATTTACAGCATAAAGTTTCTGATAAAGGTAAACTTTCATATATACATAAAATTATCAGACAAGAAACTTTTTACAATGTAGATTCATACTGGAATTATTTCACCTCTATTAATGGGGACCCACCAACTCAACAAGATAAACAATATATATTGGAATCTGCTTATAGAACTACATCTTCCATTGTCTGGAGACTTTATACATGGAAATTTTTACATAGATCTTTTATACACCTTTGATGATGAATAAAATTAATAATAAAGATAATCTATGTAAGAGATGTAATGTAGACATTAATGCTGACTGGGCTCATATGTTTTATGACTGTATGAAGTTGAAAGAATACTGGAAGTCAATTAATGAATTTTTGCAGGCTCTTTTACAGATAATTTCATTATTTCTAAGTCTCTTATATTATTCAACACACCTGTACCTCAATGTGTTAAAAAGATTAAGCTTCCCTTGTTATGGTCTATCCTAGCAGTGGCTAGGAAAACAATAACTAGAAATTGGATTTCAGATACACCTCCTTCGTTCAATGAATTTAAAAATGTTATGAATATAATGTGTCATATGGAAATAAGCACAATTAGAATGAGAACAACTAGAAAAACATCACATTTTATTGTATGGGATAATTTACAAAATTTGTTAAAAAAATTCTAATTTCAATAGCACAGTATTTTAGTTTAATTAATTGATCTGATTGTAGTGGATGTCTTTGTAAATACTTTAGTTGTTTTGTTGAATATTATAATAATACCTATTTTTAATTATTTGTATAAAATTGTTATGATATTTCTCTTATATGTTAAAACAATAAACTTGTTTTAAAAAAAAAAAGGTGTGCACAGAAACATTTAACAGCATTATTTGCTTTACAGCAATAATTATGGACAAAGCAAAAATAACAGGAGGCAGAGATCCACAATTACTCTAATTTACTTAAAAAGTTACTAGATTAACAGGTTTCGCATCAGCATGCAGTTTTTGAACAATGAGAAGTATGAAGCTGTAATGTCTGGCATTATTTTCTGAACAGGAAAATTAAAACTTTGCTGGACAGGGCAAAGATATGAAGCAAAATCATGGATGCTCTACAAAATTCTGGACAGTTGAGAGACATGCAGTCTGAAATCCAGTAAAAAGTTGTTTTTTTTTCCAGATTCCTTGAAAGAATTAATCTAGCACAAGTCATCAAAAGATTGAAAAATGAGAATCATTTAAACAAAGTTAGTAATTCCTGTCTTGGTTAAATCAACTTTCAACCAACTATAGTACACACACACACACACACACATATATATATATATATATATATATATATATATATATATATATATATATATATATATAGGTTCATAGGTTGGTACTAGGCTATCAGCCCTAGGGCCTATACAAGCCTAGCCATAACAATTCCCTGGCTATTTCTTCCCACATTATTTACTTTCCTGGACCCCTGTCTAGCAGGGCGACTGACGTGATCCCTGGGGTGAATTTCCTTTCTCCCATCCAATTGTCAAGGTTCCTCTTGAAGAGGTCCAAAGAGGCACTCTGCTTGACATGTATGGGCAATCTATTCCAGAGTCTGGGGAGTCTCTGGGTCAGGAACCTATCCCTCCAGCATGTTTTGTTTATTGTGATGACAAGGTTTAGATCCCTGGAGAGTGTAGCTCTGAGGGATTGGGATTTCTTTAAGTGTAGCATGTCCAACAGCTCTGGGTTTGACATGGCCTTGTATGTTAAGCAGAGATCGCCTCTGAGTAGACGATATGTGACAGAGTATAGCTGGAGTTTTTTAAGGCGGTCAGTGTAGGGCATCTGCTTTATGCCTGTGATTCTTTTAGTGAGGTATTTCTGAGGCCTTTCCAGTTGTTGCAGATGTCTTGAGAGGTACATACCAAATGGGGTGTTGTATTCTATAATGGGTCTAATGAGGGATGAGTACAGTGGGACAATGACCTCCTTCTTTCTGGATAAAAAGCCCTTCGTGATGAGGTGTGCCACATAGAAGGATTTATATATATATATATATATATATATATATATATATATATATATATGTGTGAGAACTACATTTGAAATCAATGCGTGGGTCCACACAGTGTTGTGCAATTTGCTCATTACAATAATCCACAAGAAAGTAACCAACACCAGAAAAGACACAGCAAATATTATCTTGTGAGGATTTTTCAAAGCTTTTGTTATCCCACTGAAGTGAAAATGTGAATACACTAGTTTCATAACTGAAGGTGGCTTCCTTAGCATAATAAATATATTGTGTCACTTCTTTTATATATACTTATGGCACAGTGGTGCAGTGGGTAGCATTGCAACCTCACAACAAGAGATTCTCAGTTAGGTTCTCAGCTGGAGTGTCTTCTGAGTGGAGTCTGTGTGTCCTCCTTGTGTTTGTTTGGGCTTTGTCTGGGTGC
Organism: Protopterus annectens; assembly: GCF_019279795.1. Classification (NCBI taxonomy): domain Eukaryota; kingdom Metazoa; phylum Chordata; order Ceratodontiformes; family Protopteridae; genus Protopterus; species Protopterus annectens. The sequence goes on from NC_056743.1 coordinate 1,048,642,666, forward strand.
TCCGGTTTCCTCCCACACTCCAAAGACACACAGTAGATGGAATGAGGACTTTACATTGTCTGTAGTTGTATGTGCATGCATATGCGATATGGAAGAAAGACCTGGCAACCTGCTTCCATTTCTCCCCTTTGCTTTGAAAATGCTGTGTATAGTTGTGGTTGTTTGCAAGGCTGTTCTAGTAGTTGGTTGTCATTAGTTCATGAGAGAGAAAGAAAAGCTATTTCGTCATGGGGGTTGTTAAGTCCTTGCCTTATAGACACAAGTTACAGCATTTAATTCTCACCCAGGGACAGATCATGGACATATGGATCCCTAGGCAGGGTAATAGAGTGGAGCCACCTTCTCCTAACAGTCATTTCAGTGTCTTATCACTTGAATATTTCTCTCCAGTTACCATAAACATTGCTCAAACCTGTCAGCGTGCATACTATTCTCTTCTTTACTTCTACAATGATTACAGATGTATGGATTTGATTTAAAACGTTAATTTCAAATTTTATAGCACAAACACTGATAGGAATAAACTTCTCCGACCTTGAAAATCAACATTCATTGAAATGGCATTGAAACCCACCTTTGAAGAAAGTGCATCTGGCCAGTAGTGGATTAAGTTTGCCTTTGGGCTATTTTGAAACTATAGGCCCCTTGCACACATTTTTAGGACCATGAATACATGAATGTGTTCTTTCATTCATCTTCCTGATTACTGTATGCATGTGTGCAATACAAGGAATCTGTTGCATTCTGCTAACCACAAATACAATTTTATACTGTATTTTGCACTTTTAAACTGCATTTTCGCTATAATGCTGATTTTTTAAACTGTTCTTGCTGATTTGTTGCAGCTCTTGTCTGCTGTAGCATAGACTAGATTCAGACCTGCTCAATCTGGTTCTGTTTGTTAAACTGAGCTCTTAACCAGCCTATATTTTGTTGGAGAGGGCCCCTGCACCCTTGTGGCAGGAGAGTGCAGTTATGACTCATCTGATGGAAGGGTGCTGGCAGAGGGCTCAGTTTTGAGCTTTTTTTCCTTCCTTACATTGTTTAATTCACTTTGCTCACTGTTTTAACACAGCTCCACAGAGCTGGGCAACCAGCCAATGATCTGCTGTACTCATCTGTGCAATCCAAAGAATCTGTTGCAGTCTGCTAATCATAAGTATACTTTTATACTGTATTTTGCACTTTTAAACTCTATTTTTGTGATATTGCTGATTTTTTTTTAAACTGTTCTTGCAAATTTGTTGCACTTTTTGTTTACTGCAGCATAGACTAGTTTCAGACCTGCTGAATCTGGTTCTGTTTGTTAAATTGAGCACTAAATCAGGCTACCTTTTGCTAGAGAGGGCCCCCTGCACCCTTGTGGCAGGAGAGTGCAGTTAAGACTCATCTGATTGAAGGTTGCTGGCACAGGGCTCAGTTTTGAGATTTTTTTATTGGTAAAATTGTTTAATTCAGTTTGCTCACTTTTGCTACATAAGCCGGGCCACATTTATACATGTTTCTGCTTGTTTTAACAGCTCCACAGAGTTAAGTGACCAGCCACTGCTTTGCTGTATTCATCTGTTTACATGTAGCACACCTCAGTGTACCATAGCGCTCTGCCATGCAGTGGGGGGGTAACCATTGGCAGTTAAAGATGCAAAAACTTCAGTTAATATGTTTTCCCTTAGTAGCTGCCCATGATCCAGTCAAGAAGTCCTTAAATTGTTCTTTGCTGTTCAGAGAGCACCTCAGCTATACTTTTGCTGCTTAAACAGTCCCAAAACCACAAATCTACAATAGTCTCATACGATTTAGACAACTCTCACTAGTATAGACCCTTTATTGAGCACCCCATTAGTACAGACCCTATTTAGAGCACCCAGTTATACTACACTCCTCCATTTTCTTTCCCCATTGTGAAAACAGGATTTAACCTAGCATTATGGATGGCCAGTTTCCCTCCATTTCTTCTACCAGCCTGATTGACAGGAGTATCCTGAGGTAGTGTAGCAACCGCCTCATGTACACTGACAACCCTCTACTCCTAAATCTCCCAAGTACAATTTGTGAGAGATGCATCTACACTAAGAATCTGGAATCCTTGCTGTCGTATGCACAGAACAATAACACTGAACAGGTTGTCAGTTCACATACTATACCTCCTATGAAAACCATGCACTCAACACATAAACCATCATGCAAAGAGGTACTTACAAGAAACCTACCTAAACACTAGAGACTTTCCAAACACAAACATGATAAACTTAATACAGCACCTGCAGCACTCAGTACATATAAAACACAAACACCAGTATCTAAGCAAATAAGCCCCTTAAGGAAAAGCACATCAAAACCAAATTTTTAGTCATAGGTAACTCCATTGTGAGACATACAGATGTCCCACTCAAAAGGCTGGACAAGGAGAAGGTTACGGTCAGCTGTCTATCAGGTGCCAGGATCCATCAGATCACACATGCACTCAAGTTTCTCAGCAACAAGTACCATTACAGCTTTGTTATAGTTCATGCCGGTGTGAATGACTTGAGACATACCTCACTGGACTATATGAAGAGAGACATAATTGAGTTCTAGAATTATACCACAATATAAACAAAAATGATTGACTTCAACAATTAAGTTAGTTTCTGGTGTCATTCTAAGGGGATCCAGTTCCTGTTAGCCTGGGATGATATGGTTGATAGACCACGCTGCTTTGCCAGAGATAATCTTCACTTATCACCTCTAGGCTTTCAGTTACTGGCTAAGGCACTTGCGTCCCTCATAGTACCTTTTTAGGCAAGGTATCAAGAACAAAATTTCCATTGTGAAAATATCATTCACAAGTAATTTAAAGGTTATGCTGCTAAACGCTAGGAGTTTAAATCAGAAACTGCACTCTCTGGAAGCACTCCTCTCCCTAGAGGATGTTAACATCTGTGCAGTCACAGAAACATGATTCAGGACCACAGAGAATACCCTGGCCTTGCAAGGCTACAACGCCTTCCACACTACACTTTCAGATCACAAAATGAACGTGTGAGAACCAAAGTAGGAGGAGTATCTGTCTTTATCAAAGATAAATACACCTCTAGACTAGTTAGACAGGAAAACTCCATGGAGTTACTCCAAGTTCAACTAACTGTGAGTAAGACCCCCTTCAAGTCATTGTTAGCTATATTCCCCTTCAATGAACCAAGATACCCACACTGCTTATTTGGACCCTCTTGAGTCAATCAGATTGCAACCAAACACTCTAGTCATGGGTGATTTTAACCATCCCTCCATTGACTGGGAAACTTATACAAGTACCAACATGCTCACACAAAGGTTCCTGGACATTGACACCAATACCCTGGAACACATAGTATGCAACCCCACAAGAGGCTCAAATATTCTCAACCTGTTCCTTACTAACATAGGTGACCTTTGCACCACCACAAGTATAGGAACCTCAATGGTTAATTCTGATAACAAAGCAGTCACATATGAAGTAGCTATAACACGTGAAACCCTCTTAGGTGAAATTAGGCTAAACATTTTCACCAAAGCTAATTATACCCTTCTAAGGGATGGCATAAATCATTTTCAAGTTTCTGTTCCTACAGATGGCATTGTCAACTATACTAAGGTATACACAAATGCCCTGTACAAACACACAAATTTATTGACACAGCTGAACCTGACATGATCAATACAGGCTCCACAAGAAAAAAAACAAGCCTCTCTGGTGGACATCTAGCAATTATAACTTATATAACAAGAGTGAGAAGTTGCTGTCTAAGAATAAAAAAAGAGAGGTCCCAGCCCTGGAAGAACACCTTCCTCTGCTTGAACAAACAAACAAGGCAACTTAGAAAATCCTTTAAGGACAACTTTGCAAAAAAATTAGCAGCCATAGCTAAGGATAACCATAAGGCATTCTTCAGCTATATCCGTAACCTAAAAGGTAGGACTTAGATGTGTGCTGAACTAGCTATGGATGGCATCACACACACTGATCCTGCGAAAATAGCTAACCTATTAGCTGACAGGTTTGGGAAAAATTTCACCCCCCTGTCCCCTCCAAACATTCCACAAAACATTCCCTCTACATCTCCCCCACACTGCATCTCCAAAGAGCAAGTCATTAATGCTCACTCCAAGGCCAAAAACACAGCCTCTGTGGAACCGGATGGCATCCCAGGTTGCATTTTATATGGTCTAAAACATGAATTAGCAATTCCATTAGGTACTCTCTTCAACCACATTCTGAGTACTAGTTTTGTCCCTGCTTAATGGAAAGCAGCAACTGCCATCCCCCTTCATGAATGGGGAACAGCAACAGACCATGGGAACTACAGACCCATAATAAGCTTAACCATCCTTATCTGTAAGGCCATGGAATGAATCGTGGACCTTATAAATAAGGATATATGTGATCTCCAAACCCTTGTTCTTATACAGTTTGGTTTTGTCAAAGGCAGGTTATGCCTGTTAACCCTGATGGACTTTTTCAAAAATGTTACCAGAGTCATAGATGAAGGCAAATCTGTGCATACAGCTTACCTTGACTTAGTCAAGGCCTTCAACACAATCTCACATTTGGCCATCATTGATAAACTCTCCCAGTTGAATATCAATGCTTATGTTGTCAGGTGGGTTGCTAAATGCTCACCGACTGATCACACTCAGTCAAAGTTGGGGACTCAACCAGCAGACCTGCCACCAGTGGTGTTCCACAGGGGCCAGTGCTGGGCCACTTATTGTTTGGAATGGGTCTATATTATGAGAACGAAAGTTGAAAACAGCAAACGCATGTTGAGCGACACCAAATGAGTGAAAACCGGAAATATTGAATCCGGAAAAAAACAAAACTACAAAACCAAATATCTAACTGTTTCATGCAGGGGGGCAAGCTCCCCTGCACCCCCCCATGTGGGGAGCTGCACCTCCCACACCCCCCCATTTAAATATTCCAGCTCCGAGATTGCACTACATTGAAGTGAAGGGAAGTATTTCTCTACGGCGATTTCCGTTTACACACGCAACATTTTCCATTTTCGACCATTTGGTGTCACCCAAATGGTGTTCGTGGTTTTCATGTTTCGATCAGATAATATAGACCGTTTGGAATATACTTCTCAGAAGTTCAGGCCAAGACAGGGGCCATGGCTGACAAAGTTTGCTGAAGACTGTAAATTAAGTGCAATCATTGAAAACCCAAGCAATATCAAAATACTTCGAGGGACTTACACAAACCGTTGATTGCTGCAAAGGCCATGGACTCAAACTCAGTGCTAAAAAATGCATTATCATCCCCTTTGGTAAAAACAATATCCCTGCAGATTATTATATAAATCATAATACCCTAAATAACAACTCAGTAGTGCGAAATTTGGAAATGCAAGTTGACTGTAGCCTAATCTTTGACCACCATGTGTTTACTGTGGTAAGGAAGGCATTCTATATTGCACACCTCATTAGCAAATGTATTGCCTCTAGAGTGAAAGAGGTCATAACACCCCTGTACTCAACCCTCATTTGGCCAATAATTGCAAGTCAAATGGGAAAAGGGTCACCCGCTCCAGGAATCTTAATCTGGCCTGCGACATAAATAGGACCTGCTGGAGAGAGAGAGATATGTCTCTCAGAGGTTGCCAGTCCTCTGGAATAGGCCACCAATTCAATAAACAAAGCCCTTCTATGACCCTGTTTAAGCATAGCCTGGATGACTGGATGGGAAAATGTAAATTCCTGCTGGGGATTTCACCTGTGACTCTTCTAGATATGGGCAGTCGTTGCTAAGTAAGATCTTGAGTTTAGGAAAGATCCTTTATATTTGGTTTCTTTAGTATTATATTGGGTACAGACAGCTAGGCTTATAAAGACCTTTGCGTCTATAGCCCAGTAACCACCTGTGAACCTATGAACCTATAATACAGCACCATTTGTTAGAGCGGTGTTTTAAACTTGTAGTTTTGAACATTTTCTGCAGTAAGCAATGAAACAAAATGTATGAACCAATATTGACAAAACTACCCATTTCAGAATATTTCAACCATAAAATGCAACTCAGACTTCTGTTATTACAATCCCCCAATATCAGTTGTTTCAGAAGTAAAAGTCATCTGAATCTTCTTCTTCTTTCGGCTTTTCCCGGTTAGGGCTTGCCACAGCGGATCACCTGTCCGCTCATGATTGGTAGAGGAGTTTTACAGTGTCAAGTTGCCAGCCCGGTGCCCAACCTTCCAAGGAAGGTGCACACACTCACACCTAGTGCCAATTTAGAGTATCCAATCCACCTACAGCATAAAAGTCATCTGAATAATTCCACATTAAAGAGATCTGTAAGTGATTAAGAGGATGCTACTGGCAAACAACTTTACATTTCAGTGTTTCATCTACAAATTCAGTGCCTGCTGCCCTTGAAGAATAAATTGATTGTTTCATTAAAAAAAACAATGGTAAGCTACTAATATTGTAATAGGGAATGACTGTCATCCAAAGGAGAAGACACTCAGGAGTGTGGCACATCACCCCCCTTAAAGTGCACCGCATTATCAGCAATCCACTTACATGGTGTGAGAGTAGAACCCACAGCCTTCTGCATCAAAGACAAGTATGCTACCTATTGTGCTGATAGCACTGCTTTCATATTCTACAGACAAACACTGACAGCCATTTCCTAAACAAAGCAGTTGCGCATTGAAAACAGACTTGGCATGAGCAACATAAAATGTCTATTCCCTTGAAATTCACAACTCCTTGAAAATGCACTGAAACTCACATTCTTTAGCAGTCTGGTAATTGCAGTAGAGGATTCAGGCTCTTGTCTCCTATAACCAAGGTACAGTGTTTGTGCTTGAGCAAGTTAATTAACTAACCTGCCATCCCTAACTAAGATATTACACATGCATACTTCATGGCAAAGTTGTGCAACTCACTGAAGGAACAGATTGCTTGTTTCTTCTCTCTCATAGCAAGCAAGTTTAAATTCATGCACAGAGAGGGAAGCTGCAGCAGAAATCTTTACATCTCCACTAATGTGTGTGTGTCATACTAAAAACGCATGCAGAGATGGCAGTGTGTGATCTTGAAGAATTTGCACAGATGCCATTAAAGAAAAATGCTTTGTTTAATTAAAAATTAAGTATTATGATGGCTTCCTGGCCAGTGGGCCCTAGGCTACTGCCTACCTTGCCTATTGCTGGATCTAGCTCTGTACTCACCTTTGAAAGGGAAATTGCTAAGCTTAAAATGGCCCACAAGGGCATTAGCCAACTACTATCTATGAACATGTGCAAGCCTATTACAAGATAAAATTCTTTCAAAGTAATAAAAGTTGGATAATCAGTATTATTCAGATATTGTTTCTGTAAAAAGCCCTGCATGTAAATGCAGAAGATGTTATATTGTATTTTTCCTAATATAAGACACAGGAAACCAATACAATGTTGCTATCTAGTGCTTCAATACTTTATAGAAAAAAACAGAGGTTTTAAATAAAAATGTTTAATGACACCAAAATATACGGTCAAACAAAACTTTTGCTACAGAATAACTTAGAAAAATCCATTACCATACTAATAGATGTATGACGACCCAAACAACCCCATCTAGAGGAATTGTTCTGTAGTCCTGTAACTTTGGCTGAGATTCAAGAGTACTGTCTGTCAGGTCTTCTGCTGCTTTAGCCAAATTTCCAGCCTCTTTGGAAGATATGGACATTACTGGGGGTACCTCTGTCTCTTCATTTATTCCCTCCATTTTTGGCTACTTGGGGTTGTATGCACACAGAGTGCAGAATAATCAGAATAACTGCCTACTAACATGTCTGCTGGGATAATAGCACTAGTCAGCATTACTTGAAAGACCAAGAAAAACTGCAGTTTTCAGTGTAATACCTTTAACTGCTTGTAAGTGGAGGCTTATGGGATAAAAGAAACTGTGGGTGGTGCAATGTTGCAGCGGTTAATGTTGTCGCCTCACAGCAAGAGGTTCTCTGGTTCAATTCTCAGCTTGTGTGCCTTCTGTGCGGAGTGTGCATGTCTTCCCTGCATTTGCGTGGGTTTTCTCCCACATTCCAAAGACATGTCTGGAGCATTTGACCCTGGGCCTCCTCTGAAAATAGACTATCCTAGTTGGACTTTCCCAGTCAACAAATGGTAAATAAATAAATATGCAAACAGAATCCTAAGAACTTACTAGTGTTTCAGCTATATGGCTTCTGAATGTCCATGACTTTTTTTTTTACTTTTTAAAGTCTTCACTTGTACACTCAGGCCAATAAAGCCAGACCCCACTAGCTATAGACAGGACATGTTTCGCCCTTTTTCTGAACTTGTCAGAAATTCACAAGGGGACTGTTTGGCCATAATTTAGAAACAAAAAGATTAAAAACAAGACTGATGCCCATAACATTAGAATGATTGCAAAATGTGCCAAATAACATCCAGAACAAGGGGTAAAAAGGTAACACAGCAAACCAAAAACTACTACATACTGGTATTAATTTTTGAATGCCAGTAACATACTGAAGACCAATTGTCTTCTGCCAATCACACTCCCTAGCACTTTGCACCCAGGGAAGCTGCCCCCTTTGCCGCACCCTAGCTAATCCTGTGTAGCAATTCTTAAAGCTAAATGTGTGACAAAGCTTTTTAGTGTGAGACAGTGAGGAAGGTAAACTTTTAATGCTCAAACTAAGAAATGGTCCTCATAATGAGGTATGCATGAGACGTTAGTGTGGCAATTAAAGAAGATTTTTACCATTTAATGGAAGTTTTTGAACAGACAGACTTGACTGTGACTTTGCACAAGTTCCAAGAAGCTGTGACTATTTAATCACGTCCTTATTATCACTCATCTGTACTTAGTTTTCTCCATTGTGAGGGACTGAAAAGCAAAAACCAAGGAAGCTTTAGAAGCAGCTGTCATTAAAAGTGTGGGTTTAACTACCTAAAAAGATTACGCCTTTCTCTTTTCTTTGTTATCAGTTATAGAAGTATAATGCTGATGCTGTTTACTGATTTACCAGTTATTTTTCCCTGCAAGAGGGCCAAAGAATTATGGTAGGAATATAAAGCTTATTGAGCTTTTAGGTCATAGTATTTTTCTTTTAGTCACTTTAACACAAACACTACAGTGTTTCTGATCTCTTCAGTTTAGTATATAAAACTTGTTTTGTTAATTCGGTAAACTCATGGGACACAAACACCTCTTCTCAACAGCAACAGAGTCATACCATCCAGTTAACTTTTCTTAATACCGTCAGTATTTTTTGTTTCTTTTTATTGTACTGTTAACTAGCTCTTCATATCCTTTCTCATTTAACCTTCTCTATTTTTGGAAGCAATGTATTACATGGCCCTGACAGTTACTGAAAAATATTAATTTACATAGATGACAAAGTATCCATCCTTATGACTTCAGTTTTTTTAAGCAATGATGTCTGTTTACAGATTTTTACTTTGTTATGGTTGCATCACAGATCATGGTGAGAACTCGTTCAAAACTGACCGAAGAGTAGGGGTAGAAAGAACACTGTAGTCTTTGATAACAATACAATGACATACTCACAGTATTTACAGTTTATTTTGGTCCTTTTACCATCATACTGCATAACAGTTGTTGGATTTTCAAACTTGGAGAGTTAGATAAAGCCAAATGGCATTTTTGCATCATTTAACCAAAGAGATGAGGTGTTCGTTGCTTCTTAGTTTCAGTAATTCATTAACCACATCTTAGTTTCAGAATAAGATATGAACCACAGCCATGTGCAGCCTAACTCAGATCACTGCGGTTACTAGCACTTAAGAAAGGCTAGATTTGCTTACTTTTTATCAAATAGCTTCCTGAGCATTTAGGGTAAACGTACTGTTCAGCATCTGCAATTTACCTACTCTCAGATTTAAAGGACTGTGGCATATACTTGGCACATACCTGACACATCTGTAGAGAAGCATATTGGACCACTTCATAATATGTACATTGCACACAAATCACTTTCTGAGCAGTGCTGTTAAATGACTATGTTTATAAGAGGTGTACACTATTTGGATGGTTTAATTACACTGATTTATAAGTTGAACAGCCGTAGAAGCCAAGTCATTACTATGGAAAAAAAACTGAAAAGAAAAATAAATATTTCTGTCTGACTGACAGAACTGGGATTCCAAGAAACATTTTCAAAGCTTTAAGGACTTAGCAATGGATTTTTAATTCCCTTTTGGTATGTAGTCAAGCTAATTTCCATTCCAGCTATTTGACTGCTGACAGTAACCAGATAGCTTCATAGAAGTCAGAACAGAATATAGTTGGCTTGATTTATGGAATCAGTGGTGAGATAATATTTGAGGAGGTGCCCAGCTGGCATTTTTGAATGCACTGCCTCTATATAGTTGAATGCAGATTGCAGAATTAAACCCAAAGAGAGCCATAAAAGTAATATGGATTTCTACCAAACTATTTCTGAAGAGGCATTACTTAATAATGACATGTATGTTCACTTCCAACGTGAAGTTAACCCTGTGACCATTTGTGAATTTTGGGTTAAAAAAAAAAAAAAATATATATATATATATATATATATATATATATATATATATAAATAATTAAAACAAGAGATATGGCATGCTAATTAGATGAAATTAAATAAAACAGTCCCACTTATATCTCCTACATCACAAAACCTTTATCTCATTCAAGAGGACTCCCCCCATAATTTGTTCTTTGTAACTAAATGCTGCCAATTATCTTTGGATTCATCCATTACCCATACAATGTCTTCCTTCGTGTTTTTTTTTATTCAACTGAAATCTTTATTTTATGTAGGAATTTGCCTTTATGCATGACATGTATAGATCACTAGTCTAACTTGGATAACAGAGCACTGAGTCAAGCGTGTTAAGGGAGGTTGTAACAAGTAAACCAATTATGGAAAACTAAACACCAGGTAATCCTGGAAAGTTATAGGAAACTTCACAGTATAGCAGTGAATTGAGATGGATAGTGATAGAACTGAGAATGGATAATTAACATAAAACACAAAGAGTTAGTGATAAAGAAGCCCTGGCAGTATCTACAGATATGGTGCAAGACGCTACTACCACCTAGCACAGCCACTGTAATAAATGCTCTGACAAAGGACCTGAACTCATGATGTCTAGGTTTTGTCATACTAGGGAGAAACAGAAAACATTGTGAAGAAATGATAGACTGAAAAACAATTATTATCAGTACTTTGGACTCGCTCACAAATGATGAAATAATACTAAAAATTTGTAATGGTGAAGAGACATTTCAAGGTTTTAATACTCATCTGGGGTGGGAGTTTAGCAGAGATTTATTCTCAGATAGTCATGTTTGACCTCATGGCTGTTGCCTGAGGTCATCTAATGCATGGTCCAGGCAGGTATTGTAGTTACTTTACTATATCAAAATGCTTACTTTTTTATATACAGCTGATATTAGTTTCACTGTGTTCAGTTGTTAAGCTTGTATAAACTGTGCACATTTCATGACTTTAACATAATGAAGTCAGCAGAGAAGCTGCTACTTTTCGGTCACAGACATACTTCTCAGCTGTACAGATTTTCACTGAATGTCCAGATATTTGCCTCATATTTTGGTCCATTTTTCATAAGATTGTGGTTTTCTAGCAAATTATTGGCAAGTCATTAAAGGGTGAAGTAAAAAAAATTATGATAAACATTTGAGTTTCAGACTTTATGCCCTTCAGAAAGAAAATTCATGCTAATGCAAAGCCCATTATTCTATCAACTCTAAGTTTGTAAGAACAATATTTAAAAACTTTCCATATTTTAGGTATGTGTCTCTCCATTATGTATGGCTTTGTCCAGATTTCTTGCTCTGACGTTGACAAAGGAATTGTACCTACTAAAAGCTGTGTTAAAAGTCATATAGGAATGTTTCTTTAAGTAGCAGGGAACAGCATCTTCATTTTTTGCCCCAACAAATCTGCTGGGAGTTGCATGATCTGAGTGTGCAGCTGATCCAGACATTATGCAATATTAAGCTTCCAGTTTAGTTGTTCATAGGTTCATAGGTTCATACTAGGCTATCTGCCCGAGGGCATTTACAAGCCTAGCCCATAGTTTTGTGGCTTACGCCACCCCTTTAGTATGGGGAACTATACCCATTATTTTGCTGTGCCTCTGTCGAGCAGTGACACTGAGGTAATCCCTGGGGTATATCTGCGATCTCCCATCCATTGGTCAAGATTTCTCTTGAACAAGGCCAGCGAGGTGCTCTGCCTCACATATACCGGGATTTTATTCCACAGCATAGGGAGTCTTTGGGTGATGAATCTATCCCTCCAGCACATCCTATTAATAGCTGTGTCGAGGTTTAAGTCTCTCGCCCTTGTGGCTCTGATGGATCTAGATTTTTTGAGGTGAAGCATATTCATCAAATCTGGGTTTGACATGGCCTTGTATGTTAGGCAAAGGTCACCTCTGAGCAAGCGGTGCGACTGAATAGAGCTGGAGTTCTTTCAGTCGGGCAGCATAGGACAGATGTTTGAGACCCTTTATCCTTTTGGTGAGGAACTTTTGTAGCCTCTCCAGCTGCTGCAAGTGTCGGGTCAGATACATTCAGAATGGGGCATTGTACTCAATCATTGGTCTGATGAGTGATGAGTATAGAAAGACTATGACCTCCCTTGATCTAGATGAGAATCCCTTCATGATAAGGTGGGCAATGTAGAAGGTCTTCCTAACTACTTTAGCTACATGGGTGTCGAATGACAGACTACTATCAACCTGGGTCCCCAGGTCCCTGATAACTTCTTCTGTGCTCAGTGGATTGCCACCTATTTGGTAGCTAGGGGTAACCTTGTTTTTCCCGAAGGGTATGACTATGCATTTTTTGGCATTTAACTTTAGGCCATGGCTCTGGCACCAGTTATCCATTTCTGTGAGACCCTTCTGAAGGATATCTGTGTCAGATGTGTTTTCTACTATGGCGCCCAGTTTGCAGTCATCTGCAAACTTTGTCAGCCATAACCCTCCTGTGTTTGCTTGTACTGGAAAAGTAGATGCCAAACAAGAGTGGGCCCAGGACTGAGCCCTGTGGTACACCACTTGTGACAGGCTTTGAGTCTGACATGGCACCAGCAACTCTGACCCTGTGGGTTCTGTCACTCAGCCAGTTTGCAACCCATCTTGTGATGTATGGGTTAACATTTAAGCTGATGAGTTTTTCAATGATACCCGAGTGGGGTATTGTATCGAAGGCCTTTGCCAGATCGAGGTAGGCTGTATGGACTGCCTTTCCCTCATCAATGGCTTTGGTGACTGTTTCGAAAAGTCAACCAAGTTTAGAAGGCATGATCTGCCTTTGACAAAGCCAAACTGGGATGGATCCAAAGTCTGCAAATTTCCTATGTCTTTATTTATGAGGTCCATTATGATCCTCTCCATGGCTTTGCAGATAAGGCTTGTCAAGCTAATTTGGCGGTAATTTCCAGGGTTGGTGGAGGCACCGCCTTTGTGAAGTGGGACCACAGTTGCAGTGCGCCACTCCCTGGGTACGTATCCAGAGGTAAGACTATGATTAAACAGCTGTCCTAGCTGTGGGTTTAATTCCTCGTTGAGTTCGTGGAGCACACAGCCGGGGACACCATCAGGTCCCATGGATGCTGTGTTTTTTGCTTTGGAGAGAGCAGTTCTCACTTGGGCGTTGGAGATGTTTGGGGGGCTGCAATCGCTTGGTATAGATATCTCTCCTTTTGGGGGGGAGGGGGGTGCTTTCCAAGCTATTAATTGGATAACTTATATTGCATAACTCCTGTTACAATATGGTAAAAAAGTCAAGCTATAATGAAATGTACTTATTTTTTGTTGTGTTTCTGGCTGGTCTGATCTCTTCATATGACCTGAAACAACTATAGTCTTTTAACTGAAATATACATACGTATACATTTACATACACCTATATATATCTATATCAATATAGATATAGATAGATAATTATATTTATATATATGGGAGACATTGAGTTGACTCTTTGTAGAACTGACATCTGTTTTGTAGAGACAATTTTGTCATTAAAACAGAAAATTAACATTTCTGTGAGATCACAACATTACTGGGGTTGGAGGGATAATATACAATTAGCAGGGGTATGTGGAGGTATACGGCAGCTTACCCCTTGCAAAAAAACATTATTTTATACTAGCATACTCCAAGATTGTTTCAGAGCAGCTACAGCAGTGGTACTCAGACTGTGGTTTTTGTTAGTGGTCCACAGCCTTGGGATTTTAATTTAAATTTGTTTTTAAAGTAAGTCCTGCAGAGCCATTGCGTCAACAGCACCATTTAAAATAAGTTAAAAAAAAAAGTTTGTCCCACAGAGCCACCACAGACCTCCCATTCTTCCTTTCTGTGCATGTCTGTGCATGTGTCATTGCACAGACCTCCTATTCTTTGTTTCTGTGCATGTGAAAGTTGAATGGATGAAGACAAGAATTAATCTGCAAGACAAGACAAATTATACATTGGTGGTAGTCAGAAATAAGGTAAGGTTTTTCTCATGTAGACTTAACTTGAGACTTACAGAGGTGTGAGATTCTGGAGACAATTGATGATGATCTCAATTTCTGTTATAATGCCTGAATCGGAGATATTGAATAGCACTGGAACTAGTGCCAGTTGTTTCTCAGATGAGAACCCACTAATCATCACTCTGTTTTAAAATTCTTTAACCATTCCTTTGGCTTAGTCAGTTTAGTTTAAATTCCACTGATATCCCTTACTGTCTCTTTCAATTTACCTACAAATTTTTGTGAGGCACTAGCTTTTCCTCTGTTCACTTGAGGGATTCTAAAATGGGTCATGCTTCATTTACAACCAGCTCACACAATACAAGAACATGCTGTTCTGACAAACTGTGATAAGAAAAAATCAAATACAAGCCACTCCTATAACAATGTATTGAAGAAGTATAGGTAATCTAGTGCCGAGTCACAAATTTTACTCAAATTCATGTGTAGCTCGCAGGGGTGTAGCCAGGATTTTAAGATTTGCACTCACAGCTCGCAGTCTGCTGCCCCCCCATGCCAAACCACACCCACATCAACACATTGATCTCTGCTCACATCCCTTACAAATCGCTGTCCAAGCCTCATACCCTTCACAGTGCTGCTGTCTCTCCCATTCCTAGCAAATACATGCCAGGATGATCATTTGTATGATGAAACAGTAAAACAAAAATGGATATTTCAGTTCAAGTGTGGAAAAGCACATAAAGTAGCTTACCACATTTACATTATGGCTAACTTTACCACAGTGCAACTGAATCCAGATGACCACTCATGAGTGCATTTTAACACAGCATGGCACAGCTCTCAAACATCCATCATACAAGTGCTCTCATGACTGGCCTTTTGTAGTAGTGTTTTGGTTCGAGAATTCACAATGTTGTCCCACAAATAGTATTTGTACCGTGTCAAGCTAGCCAGTCACACAGAGGTCCATTCACTTCACACATTTATATAACTACACCAGGTGAAGATACACCAGCACTTCACCCAACTAATCATCACATGTCAAATTCATATACCAGATTTACATAGGTATATATAATATGTCAAATACACCAGGATAACTATAACAGTGACAGAAAACTGCACTGAGTACTGTGACATAAAATGTTGAATACAGGAGTACTGTCTGAGCAAATTGTCTGTCTGTCTGTCTGTCTGTCTGTCTGTCTATCTATCTATCTATCTATCTATCTATCTATCTATCTATCTATCATTGATCATGTTAGTCCCTCTAGGCCAGTGGCCTCTTTTCAGGAGACCCCAGGTGGTATTCATACTGACAAGGGGAAATTTGGCCAGGTCACAGGGAAGTGTCCCATATTTTTACCTTAACCAGATTCTCCCCAAAATTACTTGGCACAAATTCTCAAATGACTGCACTGCCAGTGAATAGAAGAGTGTCTTCACTAGCAACTCTTAAATAACCATCAAAGCACCTCTTTCTCATGAAAGTTTGCTCACTAAATTCATCCATCACCTCCAATGCCAATAACCTCTCCAGCGCCAGACCCACAGCCTACCAAGCTATTTCTACTGCTTGTTATTGAAAACATAACAAATAAAAGTCTCTGTGACAACCTCCATCACCATATTATAACCTTACATCAGCACTTAGTATATTACTTACCATACTGGCCACAATGCAAGAGAAGCTTGTGGTTCATAAAATCCATTGCAGAACTATTTCATTCACTCTTCTTATGTTGCAGTATCTTTCCAAAAATATAGAATGGTGCCATTATTAAACAGATTCCAAAAACAACCTAGATGCACCCCCATTTCAATACTCCAAATGCTTGGTAAAGTGCCAAAAAATGGATTGTGTATTGCTGACCAAGTACTCCTGCCCCCCAATGACCATGGATTCTGGGTCAAAAGGAGCACAAAGACAGCTATTGAGAAAGTAACTGATGACACCCTAGTGAGTACAGCAAACAGCAAGTCATAGTAGCAATATGTTTAAACCTAACCAAACAGCTGACATGATAGCCCAATTACTCTTTCATACTGCCCTTCTAGCTCATGGTATCAGACCCAACCTTCCAGTAGTTTCTCATCTTTCTTTCCTACCATAATTTCAAAGTTTAAATATTCCTCCTCAACCAAAACTCCCAACTCAAATGAGTCCCTTGGCGGTCCATTCTGTCATGCCTGCATTTCTTCAATTACACCAAAAGACTCCCAACAGACCTCCCATATCTCTGCATCATTCTCTATGCCAACAACATGGCTATCTACAGATCTCATCAATCCCCTCACAATATTCATTTAACATCAATAAGGCCTCCTTCCCCTTTCCTTTTCCAGATGGTTAAACTCACAGTACCTGACGGTGTGATTTAGCCACACCTTCTCTATATTAGGCCCCAAATTCTGGAAAACTATAATGGCAGCTATAAGAACTCATTTACTGTACTGCAATTCAGGAAAGCCCAAAAACATTACCTCAGTTAATTAGCAGAATGATAACTTAACCCATATAACATATTCCAGCTGCTACCTAATTTCCTTAACAATGCTTATGCAGTCACTAGCCAGCATTTTTCAAACACCTAAACCAATGCCATCTAAAGGCTCTGTTCCAGTTTCTTCTTCCAACTGCCCCAACTCCCCCTTAACATTCCACTTTTCATTATCATCCTCCCTTCCCACTCCTCTGTTCCCATTCTTCTTGCCCTAACAGATATCTCTCAATACTTCCAGTTTTTTGATGGCTTACTCAATAAACAATTATCTCTCTCTTAATTGACTGCTTCCATCCCTCTTTCTCTGTACTTTCCCACCACTTACACTTCTATTAACACCCTTCATTCTCATTCTGCATTTTTTATTTATTTATCTATTCTTTGTTGACTGGGTTAGTCCCACTAGGCTAATGACCTCTTTCCAGGGGAGAGCCAAGGTGGTATTTATACTAGTGGAAATTTGGCCAGAGCACCAGCAAGCTTCCCCTATACTTTTCGATAGGTGCTATGGGATCTTTTACATCCACCTGTGCTACTACCAACTCATGCAGATGGAACACCAGTTTAGAGTCTCATCTGATGGATGAGTTTTAAACCTACAAGCACCACTGCTTTACATAACAGTTAAGGCCATCGCCTTTGCCAGATTCCACTTATCACATGCTCTTTCTTCTCTTAACCCCGTTCATCTCCTCACTACCTGTATTCATGCATTACTTGTAGAGCCTCTAACAGAAATATGTGCTTGTTACATCATTTATGCTTGTGTATTGTAAATATTTCCTTACCACTGTACTTGTTTAAATGTTGGCATACCTGCACTTTGTGTCTGTATTTTTCCATCTATATTGTCTTTTCAATCTCTGGATGAGGCTGAAATATGTCTACATGGATCAGTACTTCATCTTGGTAAACAAATCTAAATAACACAGAGGCACACTAAAAAATTGCAGTACTGCTAACAACAGAAATACATTTTGAATACACAGATACAGAAAAAAAAACATCTGACCTGCACAGGCACACACACATACACCATCAAACACATTAAATCATAACAAAAAAATCCCATTACTGCCAACAATGGAAATTAATATTTTAAAGACAGCAAGGGAAATACACACAATATAAAAAATGGCCTACACACACCAAAAGCTAACACTCATACACGTCCGCACATCATAACCATGACAGCACCTAATAAAAAACACATATTAACACTCATCAAACACTTCCACACATCATAACATGACAATATCTAACAAAGCACACACATCTAGACACATGCATTATAAGTAACACAAAGCTACACCAACTAAAGTACTGTGTACAGGACAAATCATCAGCATACAGGAAAAAGACATCCTAGTACTCCACAAAAACATTAACTCACATGGTAGTCTAAAATGCTGAACCTTTTTAAAGCAACATAAAAATCCCCTAAGAGTAACAAAAATGACTGGTGACTCAGTGATTCAAAGCAAACATGTTTACTTTACAAATGACTTGCACAAGCTATTATTCCACTATGTTTGTATATACAGCCTGCAGTACTACTCCACACGTTTATCCAAACATTGAAACATTCACACTTTAGGGTGCAGCCAGCAGTTTAAGATTTATGCAACTCACATACCTTCACACACATTTAAATTGACTGCAACTCAATAGCTACATAGTTCAACATTTAATATGAATCCTGTCTTACCTTTACACATTAGTGACACCAGTTCTGCTTCAAAAATAATCAGAAAATCAAAAACCAAGTAATTTTGTCATGTGGAGGCTTGTCCCATTTACCCCAAAACCCCCTTTATACACACACAACACATATTCATGCACACACACGGATCTGCTTTCAAATGTCAAATGCCCACTTTACCGAACCGCAAAATATTGAGACCAAAAACATGAACATTCAAATCCCTGAAACTTTAAAAAATTGACTGCTAGAATATAAACATAACAAAGCAAATGGTACCTCCCTACACTACACCAAGACAAAGCTACAACTATTTTTTCATACTTATGTTTTTGAAGGGGGCCTGTTCCTCCCTGCACCCACCATGTGGAGGGCTACCCCCCCCACAAATTAAATATACTGACTCCGAGATCGCACTACATTTAAAAATGGTAAAGTATGGGTGTACTGTGCATCAACCACTATGGATTTACTTCAAACAACAATATCTTTCCATGTTAATACTCTGTTCTAACTGTAAAACATACCTGTGAATTATTCTCTGTTCTTTTTCTATTTTACTGGCTAAACTCTAAACCCCTCTCCAGTGAAACCAGTGGCTTCAACACTACTTCCATCATGTTTCTTTACGTCCTCAATAAAACACATTAAAGTGACAGTACACTATTTAACCAAATACCATATATCTTCTTCAAAATACTTTGGAACATGGAATTACTGTTTGCTTTTCCATATTTGATATTATAACCATTGATCTTTTGAACTTTCAGGCAATTGAATTTTCAATTTTCTTGTCTCGGTATTTTGCAGTTCAGTCAAATAAGCATTTGAAATTTGAAAGCATATCTATCTATCTATCTATCTATCTATCTATCTATCTATCTATCTATATGTATGTATATCTCCATAGCTCCATGACTGTGCATTAGTGGGAGACAAACCATCCCATAAAACATACAGAAACACTGAGTTCCCTCACATTGTCAGTGCAAAATTCACCAAAATCTGCTATTTCAATCTTATAAGATATCAATTTGATGATACTGGAAGTCAATAACTGTTCTAACCAGTATACGAATTGATCAAAGACACACATATATAAACCCTCAAGATGGAGGCTTTGCCCCCATACCACTTAATTATTTATACTAACTGCACATTTACACAACTGCCACAAAAGGGTAATCAAGCTCACCAGTGAAAAGCTGTCTCACAAAAGAGTTGAACAAAGAAGTGGCTGACTGAAACTGTAGTCCAGACTGATCATTGACAAGTTCACTGTTATAAACCAATGCAGTGGATAATGAGGAAAGCAAACCCTTGACCACAAGAAACTTGTTCCTTCCTGGGTCAATCATGGCTAGATGGCTCGCATTTCCATAGGAATCTGTCAAGCTAATTGCTCTTCATTTCTTTCATGTCTGTCTCGACTAGATCAGCGGGTCCAAGTGCAGTAAAACATCAGAAGTCCACCTAAAGTGTTTTGGCGATATGCCGCATATTCGCAGTTATGCAAAGTTTATTACTCATGTAACTTGCCTAATAATGATAGCTTACTCTCCAGATAGTATCCCATTCATCCTTGTGCATTGACGACACATCGGCACTATATGATATGATGTAAATTAAAGTGAAAGACAAATTGGAATTAAAAGGGTCTTTCAGGAATTCATGGCACCCTCTTATTTTCATACCTAAAACAGAACTTTCTGCCAAATTTGGGATAGTTAAGCACTATTTTTTTTTTTCTTTTCAGTTTGGGATGGGTTTCTCCCTGGGTCCTTGTGTCTATTTGCTACCCTTCCTTTTGAAAAACTTTACTAAAGTGTGTACAGTCAGTACACTTCCCAGCGTCCATGGTAGCTCATCTACCGAATTTTCTTTATCTAGTATCAGAATAAAGCAGTTTTAGAACTGAAACAGACTGGATTGCTACGTAACATCACATTACGTTTTGACTATAGTGAACCCATAGTTTGATAGAATACAGTGAGAACAGGTGGGTCACAAGGACTGAAATGAAAATATCATTGTTTAAATATGCTGAGGAAGTTAAGAGTTCATGCTGAGTTTAATGAAACTAAGGATATAAATCATCATCATCATCATTCATCTTTTTTGTTTATTGATTATAAATAACTGCTATTGCATGCTGAGGTACGATGGTTATCAAGGGGAAAAGTTTGTCAA
This sequence comes from Protopterus annectens, assembly GCF_019279795.1. Classification (NCBI taxonomy): domain Eukaryota; kingdom Metazoa; phylum Chordata; order Ceratodontiformes; family Protopteridae; genus Protopterus; species Protopterus annectens. Next base: position 1,048,663,553 of record NC_056743.1, read on the forward strand.
GAGTGTTTGAACTACGTAATGAACTATTAATGTTTCTGCAAAACAAAAAAAAAACAGTTTGGTCTCAGCTTTTTAAAGATGTGAGCTGGACAGTCAGGCTTGCTTATTTGTCTGATATTTTTGGTATTTTTAATGAGCTCAGTACTTCCATACAAGGAAGGAATGCAACATGCTTATCTATGGCAGATAACGTCAAAGGGCAGAAACAAAAGAGACGTTAGGAAGAATAGTGTTTCTTTGGATTGTTGTGACATGTTCCATAATTTATCAACTGTTATCAACGAAGTAGGTGATAATCTTGATACTGCATATATGTGTGAAAAAATATCACTGAACACCATACAAATGTGACGGAATGCTTTGCATTTCACTTTCCATAAAAAGAAGATACATGCATAGGAAATTCATGGATCAGGAATCCATTTCTTTCTTTAAAATTTGCCTATAACTTTACAGGATAAATTGTTGGAATTGGCTACTGATGAAGGATTGAAGATGAAATGTGAAAATACAGTATCACTGGCCTCATTTTGGATAAACATTTAAAGAGAATATCCTGAACATGCTTTAAAATCACTTCTTCCATTCCCGTCAACATACATCTGTGAGACTGGTTTCTCTACTATGACTGTTATTAAAACAAAACATAGAAACAGTTTAGATATACATTATCCCACTTGAGTAATGTTGTTATCAATCCAGCCTTGGTTAGATAAGTTAAACAAGAAACAAGCTCATTTGTCACATTCAAAATTAAATATCTATTTAATGTGTTCATTAAATTGTGTTTATATAGATATTTAATTTAAGGATTAGTTATTTCACTCATAATGTTTGCTTAGTTGCAGTCTTTAACTGTTTTGTTCTGATTTTATGTCGAAATTCTATTTGATTCTAATAAATAACCTGGGCTTGTATTTTGTCTGTCTGTATTTTTATTCATTTTCTACTAATTAACTTTTGTTGTATGTAGTTGACAAATGTAGCAGTCCCAAACAGACTGGAAATAAAAACTAGTGATCCTCCACCACGGATAGTTTGGGAAACACTGATCTACAGTACAATATCATTTTTTTATTGATGTGTTTGTGTCAAAATTAGTGACATTTAACATTTGCATGTTTCAAAGTTTTTAAGTGCATCCATATATATATACCTGAGGTGATAATTGTCTTGTGTGAGGGTGAGTGCTAAGGAGTATGAAAGTAAAAAGTGATTTTATATGAAATGTCACAACTGGTGTGGGGGAGCCTTTAATGGTGAGAAGGGCCAGTGTCAGTGGGGGGGGTGTGTTGTGCTGGGACTGTGGTGATATGTGTAGGTTTGTAGGGATACAACTGCAGCTGGAGTTGCACCACTGCAACCTGGTATACTGGACAAATCCAAGGCATGCATGGCAGGGGGTTCAGCATGCCATACATTTCCCTACCTACAAGAACTGGCTCTACCAAGAGTTGCAGTGGCTGTAACATGATCCTGGATAAATGCTGGTGTGCTGTGTAACACTGAGCAGAGACTTGCCAGCATGATAATGGCCACAACCACAGATATGGCCTCTCTTGGGAGTAGACACCTCTACAATAGGTGCTGTTGTGGATGTGCTAGCACTGCAGAAATGAGATCTTGGACATCCATAACCACACTGGCCAACATCTATGGATGTAGCAGATGACCGAATCTGTGCATGACCCCTTGCCTCTAGCAGGTGAGCCAGAGAAGACATTGCACATTCCTGTGTGTGATTTAGTCTATTCAGAATAATCACACATATGAAACATGCTCTTCTGTAGGTCCTCATTCACACCCTTGATCACCCTGACTATTTATGCCATGGCTGTGGTGGGACTAGCCTGCACCTCTACAATGGCCCTGCACATATGCTGGGTTGTGGCCACTAATGCACCAACTTCATGGGGAGCGCAGTAACTATGCATCCAGTGAGCCCCACTAACACCCCCTCCTGCCTTGTGTACCTCTCTGTGAGTGTTACGGTCAGATTTAGACATCTGTATACTGGAGGCCAGGATACTTCCCTCGGGGATAGTGTCCTCATCAACCTGTCCTCTCTGTGATGTCTGGGTACCCTGGGTATCTGCAGGCATAGAAGCTGTGTCCATGATCTGTGTTAGGGATGCAGTGGTCACATTCCTTGTGTTCATCACATGCACTGTACTTCAAGACCATGCCAGCTCATCTCTGCCATCATTATAAGAAGCTACAGATCTTCCAGCATCAGGAGGGGCAGTTCCACAGTGCTGCTCCCAGATAAATAATCAACTACGATTACTCCAAAGCATAAAAATTTCTAGTTTAAATATGACCCAACACCACAGCTATAAATGCAGCTGAGAGTTTTACACATGTGAACATGATAAAAATTAATACCCGATGACTATAGCTTCTGCAGATGGATGTAATTGTTGAATCCCTGACGTACCTGTATAACAAAAGTCAGACAGCTTAAGTTACATTTTATAGTGTCTAAGAGGTACAGATGAATTGCAGGTACTGATGTACTGAAATAGAACTATATACCTGAGGTTTCTGCAGAGGATTGCCTCTGGGGCCTGTCCATCCCTGTGGCAATACCTAGTACCACACTGTGAGACTCTGTAGTAGAGACACTCCCTTTGAAAGAGGGTAGGAATTCCTGCATGAGAGGTGGTATATTCAAAGGACCTGCAGCTATTTCACTATCTTCTTGTGCAAAGATTTCTACAATTGGTCTGGCACTGTGTCCATGTTGGAGCCCCTACAGCCAGCCATTTTGTAACCATGGTTATGCCCATCAACTTCATTAACATTGGTTACAATCTCTGCTTAGGAATGCTCACCTATGGATACAGAGGGCTGTAATGTCACCTCATTCTCTGCATCTGAGAATTTTTCTTATAGTGTTGATGTCCCAGTAGGTGCATTACTGGGTTTCAGCTTGGCCTATTTTTAAGTATTGCTCTATTGATATGGAAAACAGTGGAATTACCAACTTTGTTCCTGCATGTCCCTTACAACTTTTAATACTGATAGTATTGTACTTGGATATATAACATTCTGTTTTTGAGCCTGAAAGTTAGATATCTGTATCTACACTCTTTAAGCAATGTTGGGAGTCTAGGTATAATGTCCATATCCACCCACCCCAATAAAACAGACACAGAACTACAATTTACTAAGCAGACATATGTGTTTCCATCACTGTTACAAATATTTTGGATACTGACATATGAGCAGTGCATACAACAGTAAAATTGTATTGAACAGTACTCTTAATATGAGGTCATGGATGTCTCTTCCATTCAGATTAACAATCCTTTAGCTCAGTTGCTGTATTCTTGTTATCCACCTCTCAATACACCTTGGCTAACACGTTTAAAAAGTACTGATAAACTTATATCCATTATAGTCAACATGGCATCTGTAGTACAAATTGAGTACCAAGAAGCAGTACTTGCCTTATAAAGGCAGATATATTCTTGCTGAAGAAAGTTTTTTTTTCAAGGTCACTTTATGCAGGCGTCAAACTTGAAGCTGCAGAAATTTCTTCAGTAGTGCAGGTCTCAGTGTCTCTCATGGTGCTTATATCAAGTAGATTCACCTGGCTGGGTGGGATGATTATGCTGACTAGGGCTCAGCTAATTACTGTTCCTAAATCACTCAGTTTGGGAGATGAAAAAGCCTGCTAAATGTTTTGCAAATGTCTCCTTGATGCTGTGCATATGCCTAGGCCTCTGTGGACAGGACTAATCCTGCACAGTTCCAGCCGCGTTTTCAGGCAGAACCGTAATTCCATTTTTAATTATCTGTACATAGACTCATTGTAGTGTCCATTTTCTACACATCATACACAGGAACTGAGGACTGTCATATTTTACCACATAAAGTACCACAATGAGCCATAATACAATATCTGTATTTTCTGAGTGTATCATGCCTTGTGCAAATGAGGTGGCCATCAATGCCCATCATCATTTGCAGATAGGACATGTGATACCTGATTTAGTTGTCGATTTTTTGATATTTTCCTTGAGATTTTTCATGGTGAGACATCATGGCTGGAGAAAGAGAGGATAATGCTACATTTACAATGCAGAATATGTGTGTAGAGGAACAAAGATTTCTCCATGTCTTCCATCAGGATTACAGCTAGAGGCTCCTGCAGAAGATCTATGAAGGTCTCAGTATAAGATTGACACCTGGAATGGTTTAGCTGAGGCTGTTTCCCTTGCAAATGTATCCCACGCATTGGAGGACAGTACCGTCACCATTACAGTGACATGAAGCACCACAGTCCTGACCTTCTGTGCTGATAGAAACAGGAAGTTAAACACAGGCACCACCTATGTACTATAAGTAGGCTTCTTTTGTTAGCTAAACCTTTAGACAGGCACCATATGCAATACAGGTGCATTATGTACTACTCTTTTTATGTGAATAGCCCCTGGAAATATCAAAAGGAATAGGATCATAAGATCATAGGATGTTACTAGGCTATTGGCCCTGAGGCTCCTACAAGCCTAACCAAGAATAGGCAGCTGCACAGGAGAAAATTGGAGCACCTAAGAGAGTGCCGTGGTGAGTACATTTGCTTCATAATGTCTTGCTTTTAATATTAACAGAGGTAGGGATTCATTCAAATATATATGTATTTGTTATACCATTGTCATTTTATCATTACTCCTGTAGCTCAAAGCTGAAAGTATGTTCACTGTTGTTAGTGTGTTTGTGCCTGTGTAAATGAGCCAGAGTGTTAAGGCTTTGCTCCCACTTGTGAAGTTCACTGTGGATTCATCTTCCCCACATGCACAGTTATTTTTAACATCAAAAATGTTTAAGGTTTATTTTTCTGTCTTATAATTATAATGGCAGCATTAGATGGGGGACAATATGCAAAATAATCACTATTGGATGGGTAGACACATTTCAGTATAAAAGAGGTTTTTCCTTTGCATTTCACCTGCGAGTGCATTGTATGCCAGAGCAGTACTCAGCGTGTCTGACTGATGCATTGAGTGACATGCAGAGTAAATTGCTTTCTATGGCTTAGAGGGACTATTGTATTCATTACATATAATAAGAAGATATGAGGGCTTATTTTTCCTCCTTAGGGTAGTATGAAAGCTTTGGGTCCCAAAGCTTCAATGTGTATTTCTTTCAGTGAGCTTGTGCTTGTATTTTCTGTAGCTGTAAGTTAGGGATGTGTCTATGAAATGTGCTGTGAAATCATAGAGAACCAAAATTATACTCAGTCATTTCCATTGCATGGTGCTGCTTTCATAAAGATGTGTATTAACACCTTTTTGATTTATCTGTCAAACCAGTATACGTTCAAAGGCATTTCCCTCAGAACAAAAGTTTTCATAGCATTGCTGATCTTTGCCTAGTTTTACCCTCACCCACTCTTTGGAAGACAGCAGTATATGAATTTATTTTTTTCTGATTGTTGAGTGTATGTCCATCCTTTTAATCTGATTTCTAAAGTGTTGCATATAAAGAAATTAAAATGTAACATTTTTATCCTTGTTTCCTATCTGCACCCTTTTGACGAAATCTTGCTGGCAATTTGTTATATCAGCTGATAACATGATGTGATCCACAGTAATATGCTCTGACAATACAAATCACTCTTATAGGTTCATAGTTTAGTACTAGGCTAACTGCCTCTGTGAGCCATTTTAAGCTTAGCCAGTTATCCCTTGTAAGACTCAAACCCTGCACCTTGTGTTTTTAAGGCAAACACCATATCCATTAAGCCACACTCCCAACCCTCTTTGCAGGTGAGTTAACAGCACAGGCATGAATGACAGAAAATTTGACATATATATCTGAAAAGGTGAGTAAGTGGGAGAGGGGAACGTCAAGTAAGGTCTTTTGAACTTTTACAAAAGCAAGTTATTGATTTAGTGTGTCTTACAGAAAGAAGAAGAGATCAGTCAAAATATGCCATTTTAAGAACTTTTCAACTTAAAATATTTCAAAAGAGGCCACTAAAATATGCTAATGCTGTCTGCAGAGATACTCAAGAAATAATTCAGAGTTTTGTCAGTCTAAGTCAAAAGGTATAAGATACCGAAAGAAGAGAAGGAAATACAAAACAGTGCAATATATGGGAACACAGAATATACTGTGGAATGAAAGAGACCTTAGCCGAGAAACAAAATCATGCTTATATGACTGGATGTCAGTGTTCAGATTAGTGTATTTTAATATTTTTTAAAACACCTTTATTAAATTGTTACTTCAGATATAGGCAAACATATATTAACAGAAAAGAAAACAAACTATTTTAACATTTTTCCATTTAAGTACAATATACATCGTATATATTTTCTTCACCACTATCATCAGTCCAGCATTAAACAAAATTGCTGAATTGCTACCTTCCTTTAAACCTCACTCCTTCTCCCCTGAACATTATTCTGCATGTATTGTTCCCACAGTTTCCATTTACCACTATGTAATTTGCTCCTTCCCTTTTCTAAAGGCCCTTCTTTCAGTTCCTTTATAATATTCAGTACCTCAAATACAGTTGGTGTAGACTTTGATTTCAATTTTCTAGTAATTGCTTTTTTTGCAGGGCTGGTGCCCTAGGCAAAAGGGCTTCACAGTGCCCCCCCCCCCACCAGCTGATGCCCCCATTCTCTTCTAAATACACCATCCAGATTACTTTTTTCCTTTCTTTTTCTTACAGTTTCTTACACTTTATTTGTGTTTTTTTCTGTATTCATTTAACATATTTAAAATAAACCATTTCTTTACTATAAAAAATGAACAAATAAATACTGGAAAACTACCCCTGCTAGAGGGGAAACTTAGGTGGCTGCCTAGTTGGTCTATGAATAAGGCCGGCTATGCTTTTTTTGGTAGCCAAAAGAAATAAACTTAAGTAAGGTCTTACTATGTCTAGGCAATTCAGATCTTGTACCCAGCTCAAAACAATCATTTCCTTTCTTCAGCCATTTGCTCACCCAATATTTCTGATAGAGTACTCTGTAGGAAATTCTTAAAATCTGGCAACTCATTATACTCCCAAAACATATGTTCCCAGTTACTTCTTTCTTCTCCGTCACACCTCCAACATTTGATTTTTTCTGAGGAAAATTTCTTTGAAGTCTGCATGGGGCATAAAAATACCATTGCAAACACCTGCAAGCAAAGATCCTAAACCCACTGAACTTGGTTGCATATTTGGGAGCCATACATGAGACCTCCCATTGTTTTCTTGTAAATTACTTTTCCACTTTCTCTTCCCTACTGTATTTTAATGTTGTACTTTTGTACCCGGGTAATGACTAAAAAGGGTCAGTTAACTAACTAGTTATCAAATAGTGAAATAAATGAAAGAAATACTGGCATGCTGTTTGTGGTAAAACAAAGCATAAAATATAATTAATCTTATTTATTTATTGATATGTGTTTATGTGGACTGTCTGACTAGGTCAATAAACCCATGTCAGTGGAGGCTCAGGGAGGAAAACCTCCACATGTGTACAAAGACAAGTTGCAATGATATTCTTATAAAATCTGCACTGTCATGAATTCTAACAGCTCTGTAGACAAAATCAGATTACAATGGCATTATGTAATTTCTGCAATGCATTCAGTTTCTGAGATATGTGAAAAAAAATATATACGAAGTCAGAGTAATTAAATTAGTGCATTATATAGGAATACAAAAGTAACTAAGCTGTGCTTAGGTATTCCATGAGTTTGGATGAATAAAAAGGTTTGTGAAAAATAAGATGTAGAGGAGAGAAACGAAAATTTAGTAGAGCAGAGTGGAGTAGAGGTGCTGTTAGGAATATATGAATGATTATGGTAGAGACAAAGGTGGGAAACACAAAAAAATAAAGGTCATTATAGTATTTTATAGTTGTCCATGAAAGTATAGGAGGAGAGGCATAAAATAATGGTTTATTATAGTACTTTATAATTTCTAAGAGGAGTACATCAAGGAAAAATCTGTCATGGGTGAGGGAAAGGGTAGAGTATCTTTCAGAGTGAATGAAGGACAATACTGTTGAGAAAATCAAGGCATGGTTACAAAGGGGAGCACTGCACAGTACAGAAATGAAGATGCCTAACACTACAATAATGGCAAAGCTTAAATGCTGATTATATCTGGCATACAACAATGAATTAAAGTATTTATTCTTGGCTGGAGTGCCTTCTCTGTGGAGTCTGCATGTCCTCCCCGCGGTCGAGTGGCCTCCGAAAGACATGCATGAATGGGCGTGCCTTCGCTGAAGGTTGGGCGTCGGGCTGGCAACTCGGCACCATAAAAATCGACTGCCGATCATTAGCGGACCAGAGTTCCGCTTTGATGACCCTTAACCGGGAAAAGCCGAAAAGACAAACAACATTTGCACAGCCACTGTTTTTCAGGAAAAAGCCCCCCTGCACTACCTGATTAGGGGTTTTCTCCTACCAGACCCCTGCTACTGTGTTATTCTCCCTCTAGGTTTGCCCTACCTCATAGTGAGAATAATAAAATACTGTTTGGTAGGGACACAATGTTTAGCATCAGGGGTTGCAGGAGGCTTAACTTCTTGAACAAAAAGTGTGCATCATTTAATTTACTAGTACATGACATTCATTTTTAAATTAGCGATTTGTATATTTCCTCGAATGTTCTTGACTGAAATACCATATACATAATTTAGAATAGGCAGATATAACATTAATTAATAGATGCATTTGAAACATCTCACATTGTGTACAGACTTCTGACTTCATAAATCATCTTTACTGATATGATAGTATCAACATTTAAGAATCTTTGTGTGTTACTCTACGTTTATATTTGCCAGTAGCTCTGCATTCCCACTGTTTTTATCTTCATTACAGTGGGTGCTTCTACCAGAAACATATTTATTATAATTTCTGACCATATCTGTCATACGTCATAAATGTACATCTATCTTCATGTTTTCCTTTTCTAACTGAGAGTTTTCTGTAGAAATGTTACCATCACAGAATATATGCATTACACTTATAAGATGGAATCTAAATCGCTATTTTTGAAGACAGTACTCTGCATGGTTCGATGCAGTGGTGGTGCTGCGGTAGCGTTGTCGCCTCACAGTTAGACGTTGCCCATTCAATCCTCAGTTAGAGCGTCTTCTGTGTGACCACATGCGTGAATGGGCGTTCCTTCGTTGAAGGTTGTGCGTTAGGCCCGGCAAGTCAGCATGTAAAACTCTACTGCCAATCATTAGCGGACCGGAGTTCCGCTGTGGCGACCCCTAACCGGGAAAAAGCCGAAAGACACAAACAAACTCTGCATGGTCCGATATGGTTTACCAGTGTGGAGAAAATTAATTATTGACTTGAGTCATTTTATTTTATCTTCCTTTTTTAAAGCCAGTAGGACTTCGGGGTTTAGCACTTAGTGGAATTAGGTGGACTAAACTGACTCCGTAAATGAGTCACTGTACCTGCTGGTGCAAGAAATTGGACAGAATGAACAATGCAATGAAGGTGCTAGATTGCAAAGCTGATGAAAAAAAATTCTTGATTTCTGTTTTCTACATTTACATACTGTTTAACGTCTATCAAATACCAAGTTAATTTATCTCTCCTTTGGTTTATAAGCTCTTTTCATCATGAGAATCTTGTGCCAGCCCTCGTGAGACATTTAATGTACTACAGGCCCCTAAAATTTTTTTGTATTTGGCCTAAAGATCTGTGATATACATGTAGTGTAACATAATCCTGATAATGGTGCAGTTGCTGTTTGTGTTGAGCACAGACTAGTCTGAACTGTAAGAAGAGTGTAGCCCTAAATTTATAGTGGTGCTCTCTGTTACTTAACTGCATCACTTGTCCAGTCTGACTGGTAACCCTGGTAGTTTCTCGACCAGTCCTCTTGCTTATCTTTGCAAAGTACTGGTGACTTGATAGCTGACCACTCTGTGCAGTATAATTCAGTGAAGCTCCCCTCAGGTCAGATCTTTGAACCCACTTTCCCAGCTCACTCTGTACAAAGCACTTATCTTTCTTTTGCAACAGTCATAGCATGCTATTCTGTGTTTATTCTGTTCCTGACTAAGATAACAGCTGATTGAGGAGAAAGGAGGTGTGCCATTGCTTACTGCAGTTGTCAGTGCTGGAGGATCCAGATGAGTAAATGTGTGACAGGACCTTCAACTGGCGTGTGGGCATCATGAGCACAGATCACATGAAGGGACATAGGACAGATAGTGAGTGTGAGGATAAGATGGAACACATGTAGTGTGATGCAGTATAGCTGCCCTGTCTTCTGGTTATAGGGATATGCCTTTTATGTATAGATTTGATGCAGTTTTGGTGGAAGCAAATAGTCTCATAGTTTTTACTAGCCATACAAACCTTAGCATTTTCTATTTTGTTACTATACATGAATACATCTCTTCACTTTTCTCTTACTGCTGCTTCTGGATGTAGCCAGGTCTGAAAGACAAATACAGATGTGTATCAGCATATAGCTTCATCAATGTCAGGAAGTAGATGGGCCTATAAGGCCTTCTTATTTCTGCTGAAAAAAGTCATGTTACTAATACCGTATGCCTTTCTGTATATGGACCATTAGCTTATCCTGATTTCTTGTTCTTTCCATGTTGCCTTATGTTTCAGACTTTCACAGCTGAGAATATAGTTACATGCATACACAAACTTGGATTCTCTCATGATGTATTTATTAAACAAAACAGCTTTGTATTCTCAGTTTAGATAATTTCATTTGGAATAAACATCTTGGAGTTTGAAGGTTAATTGATTGTACACAGTCTTTGTTTTGTGTTAGTACATGGTGAATTTTAATGCCCATTCTGAACGTCACCATCACAGATGTTTCCCCAGATCTCACAAAAGAACTCACATGGAATGGAAAATTTTACACAGAGGAAAAGAGCCCAGAACAAAAGTTTCAATCCAGCATGTTTAAGCATGAAGTGAGTAACAGAACTCAATAACAGAAATCTCTAACTACTTGAGTTCATTTCAGGAAGCATATCATTGTAATTATCATTCCCCCTGCTGGGGACCTGTACATCTGAAGTCACAAGGGAAGCTTCAGTTTCTCTGCCCTTGCCAGTATGAGTTGTGCATCTCTGCAAATATTTCATTACAGTAACTCAAACTGCATCACTGATGATCCAGTACTAATTGATGAAGATGCTACAGGCTATTGATTCAGAATGGCTTTTATGAATGAATGCCTGCTTTAGATATCCTAACATTTAAAAGTCAGAAAAATGACATGTACAATGCCAGTTCTATAACTTTTAGGTTTAATCCAGCAATAAACTGAATGTGTAATTTAACCTTACACAGTCACTATTTCTGTTGATAGTTACTATTTTTATGCCATTTGCTGGGCAAAATGAATGCAAACAAAGATGTGCTGCTTTGTCAATGAAAGGAGGATGCAGGATGCTCCCCACTGAACCCATCTGAATTCTCATCTAAGTCATAAACAACTGCCTTGTTCCTGCTTCCCCCTCTTCTTGACTAATACATGTTCCATCAATTCTTGACTTGCTTCTGCCTTTGAATCACGTTTAATGACTCATGTAAAGAGCGAGAGAGAGTTAATTGAATCTACCACCCATATTATGCAATTCTTCGTAATCAGTGGCTTTAAAACAACTTTCCTGTTGTGTCTTTCCTTTTCCTTTCCAATCCCATTCCAGTACTACCTTTTAGGGTTTTTTGGAGTCTGATAATGTCTCGTCTGTTCCATACTTCATATAGACTGTACACGATTAATGTCTTCATCCTCTTCATATGCCATCCTCCCAGTCCCCTGATCATCTTAGCTGTCTGTCTGTCGCTAAACCACCACAGCCATCCTTATGTTACTCTTTGATTAAGGCCTCCAGAACAGCACTTTGTGTTCCCAACAAAGCCTCATCCATGAACTATGGAGTTCTTTGGTTCATAGGTACTTACTAGGCTATTGATCTGAGAGCATCCTAAGAAGTCTAGCCTGCATTCCTGGGATGATTTTAGTGCTTATATTTTGCATAAAAATAACACAGAGATGGGAAGAACAAGGATATGTTGGCACACATATTTGTTATTGGGGTCCAACCTAACACTCTCATACTGGGTAATTTCAACTACCCCTCCATTAACTGGGTAAACTAGTCATGTACCAATGCACTTGCCCAACTTTTCCTGGATTTCATTAATTCCAGTGCCCTGGATCAGCTCGTTCTTACCCCCACTAGAGGTAGCAACATCCTTGACCTGGTCATTACTAACATGGGCGACTATTGCTCTACACCAGTAGTCAACTCTTCCCTGGTTAGATCCGACCACAAACTAATAACATTGGAAATCCACATCCCTGCCACTCCCCCCGCAAAGGTAACCACCATGAAAAACTTCTCCAAAGCTAACTTTGGGCTGCTAAAAACAGAGGTGGCTAACTTTGCAGCACCCATGCAAATGGAGAATAATTGCATGACCGCCGAATCATACACCAATGCATGGTATGAACACATACACAAATGCATGGATCTCGCCATAACCAATAGAACCAAGACGCTCTCCTCCAAAAAAAGGAAGCCAATCTGGAGATCCCCTGCCATAAACAGACTCTACAACAGAAGGAGGAAAATGATGTGGAATAAGGTGAAGTCCCAAGACTGGAAAAACTCCCTTATCAGTCTCAACAAAAAGTTGAGATCCCTCATCAAATCCTCTAAAGCTAGCTATGAAAACAGAATTGCAGCAGATAGTAAAGACAACCACAAGGCCTTCTATAGTTATGTAAAGAATCTCCACCGCAATACCCAAATTTGCTCTGAGCTACTGCACAATGGTACCTCCTATACTGAGCCAACAGATATTGCCAATATACTGGCCGACAGATTCAGTGCCAACTTTACCGCTCTCCCGCCCCCAAAGGACCACTCACAATACCAGTAGATTGCCAGGCATCCAGTATTACTGCTGCACAGTTTAAAACAGCACTGTTCAAGGCCAAGAATACAGCTTCTATGGGACCTGACAATATCCCTGGCTGTGTTCTACATGAACTACAGAGTGAACTGGCACCTCACTTGTGTGCCCTGTTCAGTCACAGCCTCACCTCAGGCTTTGTCCCTACCAAATGGCGCACTGCTACAGTCATCCCTCTACACAAAGGAGGAGCGACTACAGACCCTGGGAACTATCACCCCATTAGCCTGATGAGTCTGATATGCAAAGCTATGGAACGCATCATCATGGATCTAATAAACAAGGATATAGGGAATCTCCAAACTGGATCCCACACAGTTTGGTTTTGTGAAAGGTAGATCATGCCTGCTCAACTTGGTCGACTTCTTTGAGTCAATCACCAGTGATGTGGATGAAGACAAGGTGGTTCACACAGTCTACCTTAATCTGGCCAAGGCCTTTAATACCATTCCCCACTCAGGAATCAGAGAAAAACTCACTAAGCTCAGCATCAACCCCTATATCACTAAGTTGGTTGCAAACTGACTCACAGATAGAACCCACAGTGTGAAAGTAGCTAACTCCAAGTCAGACTGCTGACTAGTCATGAGTGGAGTCCCACAGGGTTCGATCCTGGGTCCTCTCCTGTTTGGTATCTACTTCTCTGAAGTCCAGGCCAACACAAAGGGACTCTGGCTGACAATGTTTGCAGATGATTGCTAGTTGGGAGCTATTATTAACTCCCCAAGTGATACTGACATCCTACAGAATGGCCTCACTGAGACCAGCAACTGGTGTCAGAACCATGGCTTTTAGCTCAATGCCAAAAAAATGTGTCATCATCCCCTATGGGAAAAACCCAGTTCCCATGAATTACCACATCAATGGTAGTCCACTGAATACAGATGGCATTATAAGAGATCTGGGAACACAGGTTGACAGCAACTTCTCGTTTGATCACCACATTGCCACTGTGGTCAGAAAGTCCTTCTATATGGCACATCTCATTACTAAGGGTTTTGCATCCAGGAAGAAAGATTTAATTGTCTCCCTCTACTCTTCCCTCATTAGGCCAGTCATCGAGTACAATGCCCCATTTGGCATGTACCTCACTAGACACCTGCAACAAATGGAGAGGCCGCAGAAGTACCTCACAAAGAGGATCCTAGGCCTTAAACACTTGTCCTATATGGACAGACTAAAAAAAACTACAACTATTCTCTGTCTCATATCACCTACGTAGAGGTGATCTTTGCTAGACTTACAAAACCATGTCTGACCCAGCTCTGTTAGAAATGCTACATCTAAAGAAATCCCAATCTCTCCGCACCACACACTCCAGAGACCTCAGCCTCATTACCACAATCAACAGAACATACTGGAGGGACAGGCTCATAACCCAAGAGACTGCCTGTGCTACAGAATAGACTTTAAATACATGTCATGCAGTGCACCTCTTTGACCCTCTAAAACAGAAATCTCAATGAGTGGATGGGAAATAGAAAATTCACCATGGGGATAACTCCAGTGACTCTACTCGACAGAGGCACTGGGAACTAAGATCGGGTGGCACGAAGCCAGGGTAATCCTATGGCTAGGCTTGTAAAGGCCACAGGCCCATTAGCCTAGTACACACCTAAGAACCTTTGAACCTATCCATTAGGAATGCAGCTGCTAAACCAGGAATGAATATGCAGTTTCTAATCCAGTCATCCAAATGATGTTTGAATAGAGTAAGAGAAGTGCTTTGCTTTATGTGGCGTGGAAGATTCTTCCAAAGAAGAGGCATTCTTTGTGATACATACCTAACCCTCTGATATATTCTATTTACATTACAAAAAAGATTCAGCTCTCTTGAGCAGGTGTTCACACTTGTGTAGTATATGCTCTATACACAAAGCAGAAGTCACCTCTTTGTAGCCTGAATGATAATGAGAAGAGGGATAAGGCCCTGAGATGGTCTGCTTAGTTTTTGTGATTCAGGCCCTTAACATTTGTTTAGTGAGAAAGTATTGTGGTCACTCCAGTTGTGACAAGTGTTTGGACAGTTACATATAGAATGGGACATTATGTTCAGTGACCCGCCTGATGAGAACAAAGTACAGTGGAATGATTACATCTTTGGACCTAGACACCAGATATGAGATTTGCGATTAAGAAGGACTTTCTTGCTGTAGTGGATATGTGGTGATGAAAGAACACTTTGTTATTGACATAGATTGCCAAATCCCTGACCACAGGATCAACTTTTGGGGGGGGGGGGTTTGTCAATGTGATAGTTATAAAGGAAGTCATGCTTGCCAAAGGATACAGCTATACTTTTTGTGGGATTTAGTTTTAGTCCATGGTTTTGACACCAGTTATTTGTTTGGGAAAGGCTCTCTTGGAGGATTTTGGTGTTTTTTGTGGAATATTTAAGGACATCAAGTTTACAATCATCTGCACACTTGGTCAGTTATAACATAACCCCCTAACATTTGCTTTGACATGCAAGAGTGGTACAAGGACTGAACCTTGGGTTACACTTTTAATGATGGTCTTTTAGAGGAGGTAGAGCCACACACCTTAATTGATTGGGTTCTATTTGTAAGTCAATTTGCTATACAGAGAGTTACATAGGGATTTACATTTATCTGGAAGAGTTTATCTATGATACCAGAGTGTAGGAATGTTGAATGCCTTTATGAGGTCTAGAATTGTGGTGTGTATGGATTTGCCCTCATCCATTGTTTCAGTAACCCTCTCAAAGTAGTCAAACAGGGTGGCTTAGGTTGAGAGTTTGTAGGTTACCAATATCCTTCTTTATTAATGCCCTAATTATCCCTTCTATAGCCTTACATATGAGGCTCTCCAGACATATGGCACTATAATTACTTGGGTCTGATCATGTCTCACATTTCTGCAATGGAATGACTGTTGCTGTCCTCTGTTCATCTGGCATGAAGCCTGTTTGGAGGATGATAACATCTGTATCTGGTCAGAGAAGTCATGTTTCAGACTGACTAGAAGGCAGCCCAGTATGTTAGCTCCCCCATAGAAATAGTGTAGTACTCTTGGCCTTGAATAACAACTTCAAAACTTCTTCTTGGGAGATTTCAGGAGGGACAAGAGATGCAGGTATGTGATCTGGGAATATAGGAGGGAAAGGGGGTGACACTTGAACTAAATGTGCCTGCTATAAGATTAGCTATGTCCTCTGGCAGGTCTGAATGTGTGATGTCCTTTACTATTAGTTTTGTGCAGTGCAGGGCTTTGTTTCTGAGACATCTAACATAGTTAAAGAGGTCTTTATGGCTATTTTTGCCTAATATTTGTCTTTGGTTGATTTGATCAGGATCCAAAGTTCCTTATTAAGCTTATCAAGAGTGCTATTGGCATCTTTTTTAAACACCTTTATTGAATTATCACTTTTGACATAGGCAAACTTATATTTATGTAAAAGTAATCAAGCCATATTAACAAGTTCACGTTTACAAACATTATTCATCCCATACTATATATTGTTATATATCCTATAATCTTGGCAACATTTCATAAATTATTCAGTTCCTGCCTTCTCTTAAACCTCATTCCTCCTCCAAAACATTTTTCAGAATGCATTGTTCCCACAATTTTCATTTCAATTTACCCCTACCCTTTTCTAAATATCCCACCTCCTGTTCATTTATCTCTCTTACAATTTTCACTATTTCAGGTATAGATGGTTTAGATTTTGATTTCTATTTTCTAGTAATTGCTTTTTTTTTTTTGCAGTCACTAGAATTAAACTTAATAAGACCTTACTATGTCTAGGCAATCTGATCCTGTATCCCGTTTCTCTTTGTCTATACTTTGATATCAATGTCCAATAGGAAAGATGGTCACTAGCCTACAATGCAAATGAGTTCTTGGCCCATTCCCATTCTATTAGCTTTCCTTCTCTAATTATTTGTTCCCAATCCCTTGTTTCCTTTGTCAGCTGTCTCCAGTAATTTCCAGTCCGCTCTTGTCTATTCTCTGTACCCCTAATTACAGTCATCTCTATCGGCAGAATCTCCTTTCTCCATTCTAGTGTTGGCTTAGTTCTTAGTATACTTTCTGCTACTTTATGAATATAATATTCTGTATGACTGTTGTTATATGTTCATAGGTTCATAGATAGGTACTAGGCTATTGGCCTAAGGGCCTACGTAAGCCTAGCCAACAAGGTTCCCTGGCTTATGCCACCCAAGAAAGTTATTTTCCTGTGCCACTGTCGAGCAGAGACACAAAAGTGATCCCCGGGGTGTATTTCCTATTTCCCATCCACTCATAAAGATTTTTCTTGAAGAGTGCTAATGAAGAACTTTGATTGACATAGATGGGTAGCCTGTTCCAGAGTGTGGGAAGTCTCTGGGACAGGAATCTATCCCTCCAGCATGTCCTGTTTATTGTGGTGACAAGGTTTAGGTCCCTTGAGCATGTAGCTTGGAGGGATTGGGATTTCTTTAGGTGTAGCATGTCCAACAGCTCTGGGTTTGACATAGCTTTATATGTTAGGCAGAGATCACCTCGGAGTAGGCGATATGCTATGGAGTAAAGCTGGAGTTTTTTGAGGCGGTCAGTGTAGGGCATTTTATTTGAGGCCAGTAATCCTTTTTGTGAGCTACTTCTGTGGCCTTTCCAGCTGCTGCAGATGTCTTGTGTGGTACATTTCAGAAGGGGTGTTGTACTTTATAATGGGTCTAATGAGTGTCAAGCAGAGGGGAACAATGACCTCTTTTTTCCTGGATGAGAACCCTTTTATGATGAGGTGTGCCTCGTAGAAGGACTTCCTGACTACTGTGGTGATGTGACTATCAAAGGAGAGACTACTGTCCACCTGGGTCCCAAGGTCTCTTATCACACATTCAGTGTTAAGTAGATTGCTGCCTATGTGGTAGTTCATGGGTACAGAGTTTTTACCAAAGGGGATGACACTGCACTTTTTGGCATTGAGCTTGAGGCCATGGCTCTGACAACAGGCATCTGTCTCAGCGAGGCCCTTCTGTAGGATGTCCACATCATTTGGGGACTTGACTATGGCTCCTAGTTTGCGAACTGTGTTAGCCAGAGGCCTTCTGTGTTAGCCTGTAATTCAGAGAAGTAGATACCAAACAGGAGAGGTCCCAGGACTGAACCCTGTGGTACTCCACTTGTCACTGGTTTGAGGTCAGATTTGGAGTCTGCAACTTTTACAGTGTGGGTTCTGTCAGTGAGCCATTTGGCAACCCATCTTGTGATGCAGGGATTTATATCAAGTTTAGTGAGTTTAGCTATAATTCCAGAATGGGGGATGGTGTTGAAAGCCTTGGCAAGGTCAAGATAGGCTGTGTGAACCACCTTACCCTCATCTACGGCTTTGGTGACTACCTCAAAGAAGTCGATCAGGTTCAGGAGGCATGATCTGCCTTTCACAAACCCGAACTGGGTGGGATCCAGAGTTTGGAGGTTACTAATGTCTTTGTTTATGAGTTCCATGATGATACGTTCCATGGCCTTGCAGACCAGGCTCGTCAGGCTAATAGGGCGATAGTTCCCGGGATCAGTGGTGGCTCCCCCTTTGTGGATTGAGATAACTGTTGCTGTTGCCATTCATTGGGCACAAAGCCTGATGCGAGGCTATTATTGAACATTGTGCTTAGGTGGGGAGCCAGTTTGTTCTGAAGTTCATGTAAAACGCAGCCTGGGATGTTGTCCGGTCCCATGGATGCTGTGTTTTTGGCTTTAGAGAGTGTAGCTTTTACCTGCGTAGTTGTGATTACAGGAACTCTGCATTATTCTTGTATAGATATGGGCCCTTTAGGGGGTGGGGGGTAAAGTTAGCACTGAACCTATCTGCCAGGATGTTGGCAATATCAGTTGGTTCTGTAATTTTCATGCCGTTGTGCTGTAACTCAGAGCATATCTGGGTGTTGCCATCGAGATTCTTGACATAGCTATAGAATGCTTTGTGGTTGTTCTTAGAATTAGTGGCAATTTTGTTTTCATAGCTAGCTTTGGAGGATCTTATAAGGGATCTCAGCTTCTTACTGAGGCTGACCAGGGAGCTCCTCCACTCATGGGATTTTACTCCCTTTTGCAACAGTTTCTTCCTTCTGTTGTACAGTTTGTTTATGGCAGGGGACCACCAGATTGGCTTCCGTTTTTTGGAGGATAGCGTCTTGGTTCTGTTTGGGATAGCCCGATCCATGCACTTGTGTGAGTGCTTATAGAGTGCATTTGTGTAGGATTCAGCAGTTGTAACTTTATTGTCCATCTGCATGGGTGTCATGAAGTTCACCACTTCTGTCTTAAAAAGCATGAAGTTGTCTTTGGAGAATTTTTTTACCATGGTTTCCTTAATGGGGGGGGGGGGGTGGGATGTGGATATCAAAGGTGATTAGCTTATGGTCGGATCAGACCAACGAAGAGTTGACTTCAGGTGTGGAACACCGGTCACTCATGTTGGTAATGACCAGGTCCAGGATATTGTTGCCCCTGGTGGGGGTGTGGATAAGCTGATCCAGGGCATTGGAGTTTTGGAATTACAGAAAGCATTGAGCTAAGGAGTTGGTACACAAGTAGTTTTTCCAGTTAATGGTGGGGTAGTTGAAGTTAGTTGCACTTGGATAACCTCGGATGCATTATGCTGAGCAACTAGCCTGGAGGTGTGGATATCCTTAATGAATATGGACACACCTCCACCTTTGGTGTTTCGGTCCAGGTTACATGGCCGAAAAGTGTGGTATGAGTTTTTGCCTGGTAGTGCAAGGGTGCTCTCTGGAGCCTTGAACCAGGTCTCAATCACTGCACAGATATCGATGTTCTCCATTTTAAGGAGTGTCTCAAGTGAGTGCATTTTGAGATTTAGACTTCTAGCATTGAGTAGCATTTCCCTCAATTTTTCTGATATGGTGATGAATTATTCTCCTTATGTAACTGCATCCCAAATCCCATTGTTTCCTTATTTCTTGAATTAACGCCCTGCTTCATCATTATCTCTTTCCACTTTGAATTGTAGCTTTCTGCCTGTGTTATGTATAAAAGCCTTAACTGTGTAGTTCTAGCATTATTAGCATATTGAGAATTACATTTAGTATCAAATGCAATGAGTTTTTTTGTGAATTGTATAGCCTGTTTATATTAGGGTATCCACCATAGAGGTTTATTTTTAAATTTGGCATTGTATTTACTTTTGAGGGGGACACATGTATCCATCTTACATTAAGAAGGCCTTCCTGCATCCTTGTGTCAGAAGAGTGTAGTCAGTCCGAGTTGGGGATTGTTGGAACAAGGCTTAGTCTTGGGCTTTCCTTTTGGTTGAAAACTGTTTTACTTAGCTGATATTTAAACACAGCATTTGTGCATAGCTGCACAACATGCAACATGGGTTAGCACTGCTATGTATAGATGCAAAAACTTAAAAAGTCAAATTTTCCCTAGATAACTGCTTCTCAACATGCAAGACAGCTCCGCACTGCTGCCCAGAGAGCAATCCAGCTGTATTTTTTGAGGCACTGGTGCAGGTTTCTAGTCCTTAAAACTCCCATAGATTAGCTGATTTTACTATTCTACAGCAGAACCTAGTCCATCTAGCCCACCCTCCACCACTTATTACAGAATACACCTTGCATGACGGAAGGTTAGTTTCCCACCTTTTTTCCAGCCAGCCTGATTGACATGGGTATCCAGAGGCAATTTAGCAATTACCTCATGTATGCAGACAACCTACTATCCCAACAACAAGCAAATACAATATGTGAGAGATGTATCTATACTTTGAATCTGGAATCACTGCTCTCTCTCTCTCTCATACCAAATACCAAGCAGGTTGTCAGCACCTGCACTCCACCTCCCACACATACCAGACACACAACACATAAACCCACATACCTGGAGGTATTCTTAGAAATATACCAAAAGAGCAAATTCCTCCCAATTACAAACCTTCTGCAAACAGTACGGTCCCAACATCACCCACTACACATAACAACACATGCATCAGTGTAATCATTCTAATGATATTAGTTTAGTGTGTGAAATAGTTAGGCACAATTGTTGATTCTATTGGAGGATGAAAAAAATTGAAATTTGTTTGGACCTACCCCTTATTTTGCATTTAAGAGTGATTTATCTTTAAAAGATAGGTTATGTTATACTAAAAAAAAAGAGAGCACCTATGTTATTGGATAGGCTGGGGTCCTATCCTTATCAGTCCTGTAAAGCTTGTGTTCATATTTCTGAAAACATTTTTTTGTCAATCTTACCACAGGGGTTAGGTATAATTTTAGCTTCTATGTAGATTGTAAAAGCTCCAATCTAGTGCACTTGGCAACTTGTAAAAAATACCCCTGTTTTTATGTTGGTATGACAAGTTGGAGACTTAAAGACAGGGTGCTTGAACACCTGCGCAACATAAGGAGAGATGTATCAACCAATGCTCTGAATAAACATGTTAAACAAACTGAAGGACATTCATTTGAATTTATGGTGTTGTGCCTCATCACTGAGGATATTAGAGGATGTAGTTTGAGCAATAGGATCAAAAATGAAGAGTTGAAATGGATCATAACCCTACAAGCAGATAGAGGTTTTGGTATAAATGATAGTGTTTCTTTAAAACCTTTCCTGAATAATCAGAAATTAGCTCATTAAGGTATTTAAAGTTGCTGTGGAGTTTTCCTTATTGGTTGATTGTTTTACTAATTAGTATATGTATTTAAAGATGTCTGGTCTGATGATGTGTTTTTACATGAAAGCACTTACCTTTTTAATAAACGGTTGACTTGTAGCTTTGGTGGTCAGTTTTTTCGCTTTTTGGATTTTTATGTTGCTTTTTATTGGAGTGGCCTGATAGTATTTGTGGTGCATAGTTTATACAAGATGGTACCACTTACACTGAACCTGAGGACATTGCCAACCTGCTAGCGGACAGGTTTGGTGAAAACTTCACTCTTCTGTCCCCACCAGTCATACCCCACAACATGCCTGTCACTAGTCCTCTACCCAGTATCTCCCACAGGGCAGATCATAACCACACTCTCCAAGGCCAAAAACACAGCTTCTATGGGAGCAGACAACATCCCAGGCTGCTTCTTAAATGGTGTAAGGAGTTAGTGGAACTGCTGAGCATGCTCTTCAGTCTCAGTCTAAGCACTAGCTTTGTCCCAGCTAAATGGAAAACCATAACCATAATCCTCTTGTACAAAATGGGTCCTTCAACTGATCCCAAGAACTATAGACACATAAGCCTAACCAGCCTTATCTGTAAGGTCATGGAGAGAATCATTATGGATCTTATCAATAAGGATACAGGTGATCATCAAACTCTTGACCCAACCCAGTTTGGCTTTGTTAAGGGCAGACCTTGCCTGCTAAACCTGGTGGACTTCTTTGAGAATGTTACCAAGGCCTTGGATGAAGGCAAAACAGTTCACACTGTCTATCTTGACCTAGCCAAAGCCTTTGACACAATCCCTCACTCAGGCATCATTGAAAAACTCACCCATCTGGGGATTAACCTGTATGTCACTTGATGGGTTGCCAAATGACTCACAAACAGAACAACACATACAGTCAAAATTGGGGATGCCAACTCTACTAGCAGACCTGTTACCATTGGTGTTCCACAGGGATCTGTGCTAGGCCCCATACTGTTTGGTATCTATTTTCTGGAAGTCCAGGTGAAAACAGATGGCCTATGGCTTACCAAGTTTGCTGATGACTGCAAACTGGGTGCAGTCACTGAATCCACCAAAGATGTGAGCATACTACAAAATGGGCTTACACAGACAAATGATTGGTGTCTTATCCACAGACTTAAACTAAATGAAAACCAATGCATTATCATCCCCTTTGACAAAGGAGAAACAGCCGTTAATTACAACATTAATATTATTCACCTTTGTTCCAACCGAGGGTGAGAGATTTAGGGACGCAAGTTGATAGCAGCCTTAATTTTGGTCATCAGGTGTCCATAGTAGTAAGGAAGGCCTTCTACACTGCACATCTCATAAGAAGGGGTATGGCATCCAAAGCTAAGGAGGTTATAACTCCCCTGTAGTTGTCTCTCAGCAGAGCAATAATAGAGTACAATGCTCCCTTCTGTATGTACCTCACCAGACATCTGTAGCAACTAGACAGACCTCAGAGGTTTCTCGCCAAGAAAATTCAGGGCCTACAACACATGACAGACTGAAGGCCCTATCACTTTACTTAGTATCATATAAACTGCTTAGAGTCGACTTGTGCCTGGCCTACAGAGCAGTCTCAGACCCTGCCTTGATGAAGTTGCTGTACATCCACAAGTCCAGTTGGACAAGATTCATTCACTCTAGTGATCTTAACCTAGTCTGCAATATTAAAAGGACATGCTGGAGAGACAGATATGTCTCCCAGAGGTTGCAAGTCCTCTGGAACAAGCACCCAATTAATGCAAAACAGAGCTCCTCAATGACCCTATTTAAGCGTAACCTGGACAATTGGATGGGAAACCGTAAATTTACACGGGGGCTTCACCCATGTCCTTCTTAGACAGGGGCAGCTGGTGCTGATCTTAGATTTGCATGAAGCATAGCCTATATATCTTGGTCCATAAGAGAACAAGGGTATAACATGGCTAGGCTTGTAGAAGCATTAGGGCCAATAGCCTAGTAACCTCCTATTATCCTATGTAGGTACGCACATGTGCATAGAATGTGGTGATAAAGGATTCTGCAAAAGCAATGGAATCATCAAGGTTGAACAGCCCTTTGAATTTAGCCAGGTCATCAGTCACTTTTAGTCGTTTAGGAAGGGAATAGCTTCCTGCTCTTTGGAATTCTACATGCTACACACTTAAATACTTTTATTCCCACCACTGCCTTTTACAGTGAGTACAGCACTTTGACATCAGTGTTACCATAGAGACATATTTCTCTTTTTCCTACTATTTCCTGCACAGCCACTTGCAAGAGGTAGTTGTGCTTTTTATTCCTATTTCCAAAGTCCAAGACTCCAGATTTTTGCCATTGACTTAAACGTCTACTTCTGTATCTTCTCTGCTAACCAAAATAGGCTTTCTTAGCGGCCTTTCCCTGTTCTACATAACCATCACTTTTAGCTTTTTGTCAGCTGCAGAAAAGCTTGGGAAAACTGCAGGATGATACTGGAAGTCCTGTAGTTGTAGATAAAGGATGGACAGTAATGACAAAAAGAATAAGGGCAAAGAGGGGAAAGGTGGACAGGTTCTGACCCTACTCCTAATACATGCTTTAACCCTCAGTGCTGCACACTGTTTAAAAAGGGAAGATGAAGGAATGGGGGACTAGAAATACCTAGAGAAAAAGTAAAAACAATAAATCTAAATAGCCACAGGAAGTATGAAAGTTACTAAGGAGGGGGACATGGTGGGAGGATTACTCTGTTCTAAACTGGGGACCTGGGGGAGACTAGAGTCAGAGAACTCTGTATAGATCAGTAGCTTGCAGAGGATGGATAAACAGGATGTGTAGAACTGAGGAGTTTTGAAGACATAAACAAGCAGTTTGATCTGACTTGCAGTGGGAATGGAGAAGAATGAAGAAGGAAGAAGACAAGAGGTATGTAACTTAAGGCAAGGAATGCAAGGGAGGCCCACTGAGGAAAACTGAGAGCAGTACTCAAACATAGGGGAGATCTAATGGAGACATGGAACAAAGTTACTAGGAAAGAGTTACAGATAAGGTGAGAAAAGAGAGTGTGGTTGAAAGTAGGAATGGGTAGCTTCTGTGGGTACTAGAAAAGGACCATTAAATGAGAATTATTCATAAATGTCTACTTAACCCTGCAGAGATTAGGGAAGGATGCCACGACAAGTTAAAGTTGTTGATGTAGAATACAGTGGGGCAGATAAGAAAATATGTTTTGGGCATATGAAATGCCAACAAAGACTTGAGAAAGGGCTTTGTCTCAGAGACATTAAAACAGCAGCAGTTTTTGATATGGAAACTAAGGGCAAAAGCACAGCTGGATCAGAGGGACTCACTGGAGAGGTTGATGCTATCTTCTGTGATCAGTACAAGTATTAGCAAACAATGTAAGAGGGAGAAAATAGAGAAAACCTTCTTATAAAGATAAGAAATACAATGATAAGGAAATACAAAATGGATGGGAATATCCAGGGCCTAAACTGAGGCTGGAAGAAGTAATGAAATTCTCTGCAGTAAGAGAGAGAAGATAACGATTTCTCCAGTCAAGACTGCAAACAAAAGAATGACTTATTCAGTTTTAAGAGGGTGTACTTCGATTATTACCAACAAAACACAAGGACAGAGAGAAGGACATAGAGGGGGACACTGCAAGATCCATGAATATCTACAAGTACAGGATGATAACTTCTTTCATGTATGCTATATGAGTGCTGGTAGGAATGAATGGTTAGATTACATTAGGTGATCAATAAATGAGCTGATGATCATTAGATGTTTAGCATTAAGTCTGCACCTATTAAGAATATATATAATTCAACTTGAGGCCTACCCAGAAAAGTGTCATTTAAGGGATAGGGGTTTATACCACTGGAGAAGGGACTACTACTAAAGGGAGCTATATAACAAAGACATACAGAAAGGGAAAAGTGAATGTTAGTGGTGATAGGCCTGCTTGGTGAATAAATATATTTTATATATTGCAGAGCAATAGTTCCCTTGCTATAGCTCTGTAAATTCTTGTTTAAATATACACTTTCTAAAGTTAATCGAATAATGATTCACCATTTTGGCTTGCATGCCCATATGTTTTAGTTAATTTTTAATGGCAAAATAAAATTGGAATTAAGCTCACATTGCTGCAGTTTTTTGTGATCTCAGATATGAATAACATGGACAGAGTTAGCCCTACTACAAAATGTAGCATAACCTAATACTGACCTGTTTTGGAAATTGCCCTGATCCCCTCTGCACAACTTTTCTTTCCTGGCACTTGGTCACCCATACACTCTCACACCAGTTAAGTTCTACCCCATCTCTGCTTTCAGAAAGGAACTGAATGTTATGTTGAAGTCCAACTAGATTTCCTCTGCCATTCTCCCCCTGTACATCTCTGGTGTGATCTAGTTATTATAATGCTCCATTCTAGACTAACATGACCTTCCTATCTGAATTGATGGCTGGATGGGCCCAGCAAACCCTTAACCTTCAATAACTTTGCAAGCAAATTCCTGAGAAGCTTTTCCATTACCTTTTCCAGGACCAAGGTGAGTTTGCTGTGCTTTTATCCCTCCTTGAGACCTCTTATATAGTAGAAAAAAACAATTTAGCCATATTCAGTCCTCCAGTACCTAGCATATCTCACTGATTTATTGCACAAAACCATTAGTAAGTCTACTGTTTGTACTACTTCCTTTATGACTGGTGAGGTAGTCCATCAGGTCTCTGGCTCTGGTTGATTCCCTCCTAGCAATCTTGGGTCTATGTTCACACATTGAATGATAAAATCCCCAAATGGGTATCCATCAAACACAGTACATTGAAGTGCATGTCACTGAAGTTGTAACACAGGAAATTTTGTTAGTCAGCCAACACTCCGACCATCAGTCAAACTGTAGCACTTAAAACCCAGACAGGTGTGGAGCTGCCCCCCCCCCCCCCCCACCACCACCAACAGTATATACCAACTCCTATATTGCACTACATTGGGGGAAAGGGGAAAGTTCCTCATGTTCGCTCACTGATGAAATTCCCTGTGTTACAACCGATGATGTGCACGTTCAGTGAAATGCACTTCAATGTATTGCTTTCGATGGATAGCTGTTTGGGGGTTTTATCATTTGATGTGTGAACAAAAGCCTAGCAATTTTTATCCCTTTGCTATGTTTTCTTATCAGAAGACTATTTGAATTGACTTTCCCTACTACCTATCCTTCTAAGCTGGGTATGTTTTTTGGTTTCCTGTTTTGTTAACAGTGAGGTAAAGTACATTGTTTAATTTATATTCCCTGCCTTCAGCTTCCCAGTGTCTGTTGCTGACCTTTGTCATTTCTCTTTCCAGGAGTCACCAGAAGCTGTTGTTTTTCCTTTTGATCCCATATGCCAAACTGCTTTTATTGCCAACTTTGGTATACTCAATCAGCTTCATTGTACTAGTTTGAATTTCTACATACCCATCAGACACCTCTTGCCCTCTGTTGATATTAATCAAAGGGCATTGGTTTCTTCCTGACAGACCCCACTATCTACTTGGTGAATAGGAGAGCCTTTTCTCTCACCTTCTTTTATTACTTTCTCGTATAGCACTCTAGCACTCTGGAATCCCTGCATCTTCCTGATATTTTATTTTCCCCACTCATTTTCTGTTTACTCCCATGTTGCTATGTCTGCCTTAGAGTTCCTCTCTCTTGTCTGTGGCACTTGCAGAAACATGATAAATGTTTGCTAACTTATACTTCCTCATCCACCTGTTTCACTTTTGTGCCCTGACCAATATCTGTTGCAAATATTTTTTCAGATGGGGATTGTAGCATTCTGAATGAAATCCTACTCACATCCAAAATCTCATGTAAAAGTGCTGTTGCAGTGGATATTTGTCAGTTCCTCCCAGTCAGTAGCAGACGTGTGTAAAGTGACCCATATCTACAACCCTTTTTCTTCATCAAACCTCTTAACTTCAGTTTGGCCCACATCCACAGTAGTCTTAAGCACTACAGCCTTCTGGACTACTACACCTTCCTCTCTTTAGCCCAGTTGCCAGCATGTGTACCCTCCATCAACACAGACAGAAGGACAGACACAGCATCATATACTGAATTATTTGACATATAATAACTCAGTTTATAGCATTATTAATGAGAAATCAAGAACTCATTGGAAGGCAATCTGAATAAGGTGATTAGTTTTTGACAGAGCTTTAACCAATGAAAGTTTAGATTTTTTATCTCAGTGTACTTATTTAGGAGCACAAACTTTTAATAAAAACAGATATTCCTTAAAATACTTGCAACGCATTTTGGTCCACCTAGTTTTATTAAAAATGCATATCCTTTGCCTGGCTCGAAGGTGTAAAGTGACACAGCATTGAGTAAAGTGATACAACATTGAGAATGACCAAATCCTCAGAAGTCTGAGAAGTGACTTGGGCAGTGGAGGAGTTAGGCAGGGTGTGGGGGGTTGGAGGGTAGTAATGAGTGTCCAGTTTCTCCATTCTGGGTTGAAGAGACAGTCTAATTACTGCAGTACCACATTTAATATGTGCAAATACATGGTACTCAGCACTGGATCTTTGCTGTGCACTTGTTGCTGCCAGGCCAGTGGTAGTAGCCTCGAATACACATGCACAGAGGTATGTATATATAGTTTGCAGGCATTGCAGGGCTCGTTGGTGATTTAGGTGGACACAGCAGCACCACTAGGTAGCATAAGGCAATAGAAAAAAAACATCCTTGCGCCCTACATCAGAGAGAGAGAGAGAGAGAGAGAGAGAGACAAAGGTATGGAAATAATGGGATTTCCCTTTAAAAGTTGGAGTTCTCAGTCAGGTAGGGTGAAACCAGTCCCTCAGGCTGCTAGAATAATAACATTCCCAACTACTGTAGTTGGATAGAAGCAGTGAAGTAGGGCTGGGCACAAGCAACCTCTGTGCCTGCCTTTTACGATGGTTCCCTGTAGTCAGCACCCATCCTTGGGAGATTAAATACTTCATTTTCCCAGGGAACAAACTGCCTCAAGACCCACTGAAGGGGCTGATGGTCCTCTTATATAGTAGAAAAAAACAATTTAGCCATATTCAGTCCTCCAGTACCTAGCATATCTCACTGATTTATTGCACAAAACCATTAGTAAGTCTACTGTTTGTACTACTTCCTTTATGACTGGTGAGGTAGTCCATCAGGTCTCTGGCTCTGGTTGATTCCCTCCTAGCAATCTTGGGTCTATGTTCACACATTGAATGATAAAATCCCCAAATGGGTATCCATCAAACACAGTACATTGAAGTGCATGTCACTGAAGTTGTAACACAGGAAATTTTGTTAGTCAGCCAACACTCCGACCATCAGTCAAACTGTAGCACTTAAAACCCAGACAGGTGTGGAGCTGCCCCCCCCCACCACCAACAGTATATACCAACTCCTATATTGCACTACATTGGGGGAAAGGGGAAAGTTCCTCATGTTCGCTCACTGATGAAATTCCCTGTGTTACAACTTCGATGATGTGCACGTTCAGTGAAATGCACTTCAATGTATTGCTTTCGATGGATAGCTGTTTGGGGGTTTTATCATTTGATGTGTGAACAAAAGCCTAGCAATTTTTATCCCTTTGCTATGTTTTCTTATCAGAAGACTATTTGAATTGACTTTCCCTACTACCTATCCTTCTAAGCTGGGTATGTTTTTTGGTTTCCTGTTTTGTGAACAGTGAGGTAAAGTACATTGTTTAATTTATATTCCCTGCCTTCAGCTTCCCAGTGTCTGTTGCTGACCTTTGTCATTTCTCTTTCCAGGAGTCACCAGAAGCTGTTGTTTTTCCTTTTGATCCCATATGCCAAACTGCTTTTATTGCTAACTTTGGTATACTCAATCAGCTTCATTGTACTAGTTTGAATTTCTACATACCCATCAGACACCTCTTGCCCTCTGTTGATATTAATCAAAGGGCATTGGTTTCTTCCTGACAGACCCCACTATCTACTTGGTGAATAGGAGAGCCTTTTCTCTCACCTTCTTTTATTACTTTCTCGTATAGCACTCTAGCACTCTGGAATCCCTGCATCTTCCTGATATTTTATTTTCCCCACTCATTTTCTGTTTACTCCCATGTTGCTATGTCTGCCTTAGAGTTCCTCTCCCTTGTCTGTGGCACTTGCAGAGACATGATAAATGTTTGCTAACTTATACTTCCTCATCCACCTGTTTCACTTTTGTGCCCTGACCAATATCTGTTGCAAATATTTTTTCAGATGGGGATTGTAGCATTCTGAATGAAATCCTACTCACATCCAAAATCTCATGTAAAAGTGCTGTTGCAGTGGATATTTGTCAGTTCCTCCCAGTCAGTAGCAGACGTGTGTAAAGTGACCCATATCTACAACCCTTTTTCTTCATCAAACCTCTTAACTTCAGTTTGGCCCACATCCACAGTAGTCTTAAGCACTACAGCCTTCTGGACTACTACACCTTCCTCTCTTTAGCCCAGTTGCCAGCATGTGTACCCTCCATCAACACAGACAGAAGGACAGACACAGCATCATATACTGAATTATTTGACATATAATAACTCAGTTTATAGCATTATTAATGAGAAATCAAGAACTCATTGGAAGGCAATCTGAATAAGGTGATTAGTTTTTGACAGAGCTTTAACCAATGAAAGTTTAGATTTTTTATCTCAGTGTACTTATTTAGGAGCACAAACTTTTAATAAAAACAGATATTCCTTAAAATACTTGCAACGCATTTTGGTCCACCTAGTTTTATTAAAAATGCATATACTTTGCCTGTCTCGAAGGTGTAAAGTGACACAGCATTGAGTAAAGTGATACAACATTGAGAATGACCAAATCCTCAGAAGTTTGAGTAGTGACTTGGGCAGTGGAGGAGTTAGGCAGGGTGTGGGGGGTTGGAGGGTAGTAATGAGTGTCCAGTTTCTCCATTCTGGGTTGAAGAGACAGTCTAATTACTGCAGTACCACATTTAATATGTGCAAATACATGGTACTCAGCACTGGATCTTTGCTGTGCACTTGTTGCTGCCAGGCCAGTGGTAGTAGCCTCGAATACACATGCACAGAGGTATGTATATATAGTTTGCAGGCATTGCAGGGCTCGTTGGTGATTTAGGTGGACACAGCAGCACCACTAGGTAGCATAAGGCAATAGAAAAAAAACATCCTTGCGCCCTACATCAGAGAGAGAGAGAGAGAGAGAGAGAGAGACAAAGGTATGGAAATAATGGGATTTCCCTTTAAAAGTTGGAGTTCTCAGTCAGGTAGGGTGAAACCAGTCCCTCAGGCTGCTAGAATAATAACATTCCCAACTACTGTAGTTGGATAGAAGCAGTGAAGTAGGGCTGGGCACAAGCAACCTCTGTGCCTGCCTTTTACGATGGTTCCCTGTAGTCAGCACCCATCCTTGGGAGATTAAATACTTCATTTTCCCAGGGAACAAACTGCCTCAAGACCCACTGAAGGGGCTGATGGTCAGAAAGCAGGGGGGTATAAAGAATGTAAGAAAAAATATAAATCCTTTAAAGAGAATTACACTGAATCCTTCAGTTATGTTGTACTGTAAAAGCTATTTTCTTTGCTAGCTTTATTTCTTTTATGATTGTTCCCTTACCACCTTTTATATTAAATATAATATTTTGATACTGAATATTGACACTGTACATGTAGATGCATTCTGTTTCCAGAATGCAACATTCTCTTGCACCTTATTCATTTACATGACGGTAGTGATGTCAGCCAAAAGTTCTCTTCGCAGCACCCGCAGTGTGCCCAGTAATGACCCCTTCTGCTATTCATACAGGGTTTTATGTATTGGTAACACATCTAAATATGATCATAGATTTTTTTTTTTTTTTTTTTATGATCTGTTGCTCCTACTACTATTGGAACTGTATGGGTATCTTTCTTCCACATGGCTCTTGTTTCTGACTGCAGATCCTGGTATTTTATGACTTGTGTCTCTCTGTACGCAAGGCACTGTAATCACTGGGTATGGTGATTTCAATGATCAATGCTACTTTTGTCATCTTTTCTTGGACCACTATATCTGTTTTTTTAGCATCTATCTTCTGAACTGTTGGTAATGGGTGATCCCATGTGATGTAAACTTTTTTTTTTTCTATGATGCTTTGTGGCTCATGTTTCCAGTGTTTTTCAGCCACTTCAGTACCACAATGTTTGCACAATCTCCAGTGAAACAGTCTTGGCACATTATTATGCCTTTCAGTATACAGTCCTTCCACCATTAGTTTGTCACAACCAGCAAAGAGGTGTGTGATTGTTTCCAATTCAGTTTTACAAAACCTACGTTTGTCTGTTTAACCCACATGTTCAATGGACTTTGTAAACCAGCATCTTGGGCCGCCAATATTAACCTTTCATCTCTTGGTTTAAATTCACCTCTCCTTAACCATTCCTGCATTCATTCCTTATCAACATCTGGTTCTTCCAGAAGTTTCTATACTTGCAACTATATATATGCATTTTCCACATTTCTTGCCTTCTCATCTAGTCCTTCACCTTACATTCTTTCTTTTGTTTTTTGGCACATTCAGTTGCTGTTTGGTTTATATCTACTTCTGGTTTGATTTCCATTCCTGCTTGATGCCAAAATGCGTCTACTAGCTTAAGCAGAGAAGTCATCTTAGACTTATTCTCCTCATGTTTCAAAAGTTTCAATACATTTGGGTCTTGTGAGGTCAGCAGATGTGTGGAGTCCCATGATTGCATTCCCAGATATGCTCAGAATTAGTCCAAAATGACAAAAAATACACTGAACCCACAGACATTGCCAACATGCTAGCTAACAGGTTCAGCGCAAACCCCCCCCCCACCAAAAGGGCAAATATCTATCCCAGCAGAGTGCTGCCCCCCTGACATCTCAGATGCTCAAGTAAGAGCCGCCCTCACCAAAGCAAAAAACACAGCATCAATGGGACGAGACAGTGTCCTGGGCTGCGTCCTACATGAACTCCAAGAAGAGCTAAACCCAAATATAAAATTATTGTTCAATCTCAGCCTTACTACAGGATATGTACCCAAAGAGTGGTGTACAGCAACAGTGGTCCCTCTCCACAAAGGTGGTGCCTCAACGGATCCTAGAAACTATCGCCCCATAAGCCTGACTAGCTTGGTCTGCAAAGCTATGGAAAGGATCACCATGGAGCTCATAAATAAAGATATTGGGGACCTACAGACACTGGATCCTACCCAGTTCGGCTTTGTTAAGGGCAGATCCTGCCTCTTAAACCTGGTTGATTTCTTTGAAACAGTCACCAAGGCCATTGATGAGGGAAAGGTGGTCCACACAGCCTACCTGGACCTCGCAAAAGCCTTCAATATAATACCCCACTCGGGCATTATAGATAAGCTCACCAGCTTAAATATAAACCCCTATGTCACTAGATGGGTTGCAAATTGGCTCAAGGACAGAACCCACATGGTTAGAATTGCTGGAGCCATGTCAGACTCCAAACCAGTTACAAGTGGCGTCCCACAAGGCTCAGTCCTGGGACCTCTCTTGTTCGGTATATATTTCTCGGAGGTACAGGCCAACACGGAAGGACTGTGGCTGACCAAGTTCACAGATGACTGCAAACTGCATGCCATAATCGACTCTCCAGCCGACACAAGCATCCTCCAAAAGGGCCTCATAGAAACAGACAACTGGTGCCAGAGCCATGGCCTCAAGCTAAACGCCAAAAAGTGTATAGTCATCCCCTTTGGCAAAAACAAAGTGCCCACAAATTACCACATAGGTGGTAATCCATTAAGTACAGAAGAAGTAATTAGGGACCTGGGGTCCCAAGTTGATAGCAACCTCTCATTTGACAACCACGTGGCCAAAGTGGTAAGAAAAACATTTTATATAGCCCACCTAATCATGAAGGGATTCACATCTAGATCAGGGGAGGTCATTGTGCCTCTTTACTCATCCCTCATCAGACCCATAATTCAGTACAATGCACCTTTTGGGATGTACCTTACCAGACACCTGCAGCAACTGGAAAGACCCCAAAAGTACCTCACCAAGAGGATCAAAGGGCTCAAACAGATGCCATATGCTGCCCGGTTAAAGAAACTCCAGCTCTACTCAGTGGCATACTGCCTGCTCAGAGGCGATCTGTGCCTGACGTATAAAGCCATGTCCAACCCGGAATTAATGGACATGCTGCACCTCAGAAAATCCATATCCCATCGAGCCACGCACTCGAGAGACTTGAACCTCAGCGCTGAAATAAATAGGACATGCTGGAGGGACAGATTCATAACCCAGAGGCTCCCTTTACTCTGGAATAAAATCCCAGTCCAGGTTAGGCAGAGTCCCTCATTGACTCTCTTCAAGAGGAATCTTGATGAGTGGATGGGAGATCATAGGTTTACCCCGGGTATCACTTCTGTGTCACTGTTAGACAGAGGCACAGTATACTAACCTCGAAAAAGGGCATAGCAAAATTAATTTAAAATGGGTGGCGAAAGCCAAACACACTCTGGCTAGGCTTATAAATGCCCTAGGGCAGATAGCCTAGTACGAACCTATGAACCTATGTACAGAAAGGTTCTCTTTTATGAGGACAGTGTCTGTCTTCATGCAAGAATATTGTTTTGGGATTTTTGGTGGTAGTTTTTTGGAAGAGTTTAAGCTGTTGGAAAGCTGCTTGGTGCTAGAAAGGGCTACTAATTCAAATCTTCATACCCTTAATTAGTATGGGGGCACATGCTATAGTGCTTGCAATCCCTTGCAGGAGACTTGAGGCTGTCCTTATTGAATGATAGTACAGAACCTTGTGTCCACTGCATGTCTAACCAGGAAAAATACAGGAATGAAACTAGTTTATCTCTATGAATAACATCTCATTCAGCTACCACCACTCAGGTGCTTTAGTCCATTACATCCTGCTCACTGTGGCCATACTTAGTAATGTATTCCAAAAGCTACATAAAAGTATGGTCATTAATCCTTGTAATTTGTGCAAACCAGAGTACATGATATGAAATGTCTGCATAAATACATTGACTTCTAAATGGAAGCCACTGGGAGACTGGAGACACTATCAACATCCTGAACATCATTGGAACTGACTGTGAAGAAGAGTCTGATCTGAGCTCTCAAATCTCTTCAGAAGATACTTATGACTTTATCATCTCAGGATATATACATTTAAAATGTTTATTTATATGTGTAGCTCACTTTCCAGATTTCTCTGTTCTCCTTAGAACTCACGAACCTGTTGACCCACATGCTAGATTTCTTTATGCAATGTTTGTGAATGATTTTGGATGAATGCTTGTGTCAACAGTTGTGGTTCTACTTCATTTGGGGGGTTGTGGATCTGTTTACTGTGAACCTCCCATGATTGTGGATATCTTGCAGTGCTACAGTATGTGCGTGAGACTTAGTTTGTGCATGTTCTTGTAGGGACAGATTGAAGTAGGTATTGATGTGTGGCTTGCCCCATTTAAACAGGAAAATTGCTATATCACAGCAGGTTTCTATGTGGTCTTTAAGGTTTATCATCTGCCATTTGAAGAGCATGTTGAATAAATGTACTCATTAAAGAATATGAATATATAAGGATGCTGTTTTTGTTATTTGAATTTTTATTCCACAAGAAGGATTCACACCGAAGTGCCAGATAATGAAATTGTGATTTCGCACTGCAGTAGTGTGTATTAACTGTTTGCTAGCTTATTTTATTTTATTTTCTGAAATATATTCTGATGAGTATATCCATCTTCTACCAACACTGAAGAGTTAGGGTTAAATGTGGGCTGAAAATGTAGAAAAAATGTAAGTGTTATGAAAATGCATTTCATTTCATGAACAGAGGCTCATAACTGTCAGTTTTCAGTATTTTTCCCAAAACTTTTAGAAAGGTCCTTTATAATAAGACCCTAGTCTTTAAGAACATAACTACCAATTTGAGATTTGCACAAAGGTGTATTTTTATCCCAGAAGGAAACCTTACACTTGCTTTGCAGAGTTGGTTTCTGAATGTATTTCAACATTCTGTTGATGCATTTGTGAAAAACTGAGGGGCTGCCAGCCCAGCCAGATAGAATTTTATAAATAATTCTATGTCATTGTAAATATTCATATGATCCACAGACTTGTGTAACAAATGTAAGAACACTATGTTATGTTCTGAGCTTCAAAAATGTAACTGCAGTGCACCCTGCTGGGGGAAATCTGATGAGTAAAACATTTTATGACTGTTTGATCTCAAGCTAGGAGACAGGATGTCTGGGCTAGGAAATTCTTTCTATTGTTCTAAGACAGAGATAATTACTAGGTTTTACACGCAACGTGTCTTTTATTGATGTGGCTTCCTGGCAGGTGCAGATTACAAAAAGAAATGTTAAAATTTTAAGTTCTGTGAGCCTGGGAAACTTAAGTAGAAGTGTCTAGAATTATGTAATCTGAAATGACTCAGCAGTAATGTGTATTATCAATTTAAGACTTTCTCAGAGAGAAAGATTGAGCATTTTGTATTTTGTCTGAACCTGAACACATCAGCTCAACCAGCACTTTGCCTTTGCTCTGTAAGTAGAATTTAAAACATAGTTTCTCTTAGAGACAAATAGGAATATAGCTAGATTAGTCTAGCTGTTTTCTATATTTATGTCAGACTATCCTCCAGTATTGTTTTAAAGTATTTTCCTGTGATTTCTGAACTCTCTATTAGCACTATGTTGAATTGATGAGTATTGTCTTGTGTTTTTATTATTTATTATTAAATATTTTTAAACCTTGCAACTGTGGCTGTTTTGTGTAGAGATAATTTAAGCTCTAAGAGTACTTGCATGCATTTGGTGATACTGTATATGTCACTCCAGTAGCCTTAGCCCTGGGTTACACTTACTATTTGGATGACAGCAACAGCACACAGTGGAACCGGTCACCTCTTGGGAAGGGCCTTATAGTAGCTGATAAGTAGTGGTTGGTGGCAGTGATTTCTACCTTATAGTCTGGGCGGGAGGGGGCATGGCTGGAGAACCTGTGCCAGCCTTCCCCAGGAGTGTCTGTGTTTTTGTATATAATTCATATCTCAAAGAGTGTGTGTGTTGGCTACTTGGGCAGGGACATGAAGCACTAGTTGGAGAGAGAGGGTGCTGGTGGTTTTGACCACTTAGGTGAGTTCTGAACCCTATAGCTGTGCCAGTGGGGAGTCTTATTGGGGATCTGGAGAGAAAGGGAGAAACCAGCCCCAAACTGACTGTGATCACTGTGTGCTCTTAAAGAAAATTGTACTTTACTGTGTGTGTACTTGTTATCCTCCCAATGTGGACGCCCCTCACCAGTGCTAGTGGTGAGGATTGAGGCTTATTGATTACTGGGTCAGTGCACAGGTGTCACAGCATTGAAGAGGTATCATCACAAAATAATCTCCTAGCAGTTGAAGGTGACATGTTTTAAAAGTGCCAGTGCTGTAATTGACAGAATTTATAAATAATTCCTGGTCTGTGCTCTGCACAGCACAAATCTTCCTAGGACTCTGCTGCATAGTGTTGCTTGCATATATTACCATTTTCCACTGATGGTATTATTTTGACTATGTTCCAGGTGACCTCAGTTTGATTAATGTTTCAGGTATCTGATGGAGCTCTCAGGGATGGAAAAGGAATGATAATAAGGCATTTCCTGCTTAAGTTAACTCTTTGGGGGGGGTATTGGTGTGTGCTGATCCACTGCTGCTTTAGAAGCCCTAGTGTGTGGTGCTGGAGGCATGCCAACAGGGTCATTGCTAAGGCATGGGGACTGGCAAAGAGGAACGTATCACCACAGAGCCGAGGGTGTTTCCCTCATGACCCTGGATAATGTAGCTAAGTAAGTCAGAGGGAGGTAGGGCTTATTTGAAAAAAACAAATCACTGCAAGCAGCAGTACCTCACACGGATTCATCTTACTTTGGTGTGTGTGTGTGTGTGTGTGTGTGTGTGCTTGTGTGTGTGTGTGCGTGTGTCAAAAAGAACCCAGACATCCTAGCCACAGGGAGTTGGGCACCTCTTGTGAGTATAGGACCCTTTCCTGGTGTGAGTCAAAGAGGGGCACCACTGCAGAGTGGGACCCTTCATTGACAGATGTATAGGTGAGGGAGCTGTAGAAAAGCTTGAAGTTAGAGGTAAGCGACTGGAGCAAAAATAGCTCAATAAAAGTAGTAAAACTCTTCCTGATAGGCCAGTAACAGCCTTCATTGCACAAAATGTGCATCAGTGGATGGGCATTGTATATATCAAAACCTCTGAAGTTAGAAACAGGGCTTCACATAGCTCTCTCTCTTTCTCTGTCTCATATGTGAGTACAGCATACCTCTAGACATCTTAGGACAAGAAAAAGGAACAAAGCCAAGCATGATGGGGAAAAGTCCAAAAATGGGGACAAATTTTAAAACTTGTTCGTATAAACTTCGAAGGTTGCTGAAATTACAGGTTTTGCATTAGCATGCATTTTCAAAAAGACATGAACTCTGAAACCTCAAATGTCTGTCACTACTTAATGACTGCCGTCCTCAATGATTTTCCAGGAAACCACAAATTTTATGAGGGCCAGACTAAAAATATGAGACAAAATCTAGACACTCTGGAAAATTCTGGACAGCTGAGAGATAAGGTGTGCATAAACATGTACACACACACACACACACACACACACACACACACACACACACACACACACACACACACACACTCTGGGATATTGTGTGTATTTCCAGGTTACTAGATACAGCTTGTGCTGCCCTTCTTATCTAGTACATGACGCATGCCACAAAGCAGTGTCCTTAGCAGTATCAGCAGGGTGCTTTGTTATTTTTATGCACAAACTGAAGAAAAAGGAAGGACCATATCTTTCAGCTATCCAGAATTTTGCGGAATGTCCAGATTTTTACCTCATATTTTTAGTCTGTCCATTATAAAAATGTGTGGTTTTCTGGCAAATCACTGAGGATTGAAGTTATAAAGTAATGACAAATGTTTGAATTTCAGACTTCGTATGTTTCAGAAAATGCATGCTAATGCATAACTTGTTATTCTTGCAAGTTTTTAAGTTTATAACAGCAATATTTACAATCTGTCTATTTCTTGGGCCTTTGTCCAGCATTCCTTTTGGTTTTGTCCAGATTTCTTGTGTTACTTGGGATAGAAAGGTCATGCCCTAATTTGAAAAGAAAGTGGATCATGCAGTACATTTTCTAGGGAAGAGTGTGGTTCACAGTAATTTTTCATAAGGTTTTGTACAGGCACAGACAGACCATCTTATGAAGAACTTATATTCCAGAGAATGACAACACAAATACTGAAAACAGTGGACATTTTACAGTAAATGTTAACAATTCCACTAGATAGTATTTGAGGGTTATAAGGTAAGCTGTCTCTACAGCCATTAGTATTGAATATATAACATTTACTGCATTGCAGTGATCAAAAACCAATACCAACTGTGTGCAAGAAAGGCGAGAATCAGCAGGTCCCTACATCTGTTGCCAAATTTCAGTTAGTTAATCAGGAACAGATTAATACCTACTCATGGTGATCCTACGGGCAGCAATGAGTAGCTCTGCTTCTAATGATGGATTACCTTATTAGCATGGATACTTACTAAAGGTGTTGAATGAATGGTCTTCCAGTTCTATGGCTTGTTTTATATAAAAAAAGATGTAACTATGTAAGCCAGTAGAAATAAGAATATATGGTGACTGATGGTGGGAAGCACAGTAGTTCAGTGGAAGTATCCGTGCCTCAGGGTCACAGCACAAAAGTATGTGATTCAGTCCTCATTTCTTGTCACTGTCTTTGTGGAGTTTGCATGTTCGTCCCATGTCTTTCTGAGCTTTCCTTGTGTATTCTTGTTTTTCCCATCAACCCCCAAAAAATAAATAAATAACTAAAGTTTCCATGCATTTATTTGTTGTATTTTTTCCTTGCAATGAAGTCTTGGCTGAAAAGGGTCTGTGGATTAGCCCAGTTAGCTGACTAACAAATGATAAAAATAAATTAAAAACTGGCCTATGATGTCACACAAAAATACAGTAACTACTTTTTGTGTAGCATAATTAAAATACAATTTATGTCACACATCACTCACTAATAAGTATTTTTATCATTGAATAATATGAATAATCCTTGACTTGGATTAGTCATTCTGGTATTCTGATGGCGAAACCATGCCAGGCATGAATAAATCTCATCAAAACTAACACGAGAAAGGAGTGGAACAAGCAAGGACTAATAATACTTTTTTCAGAAACATGGATGTAAGCTGAAAAACAATTCCACAGATAATGAGATTCTGACACTGCTAAATTATATCTTTTTATTCTGCTTTTCAAAATTAATTTTCTAAAGCACGTACATCTGAATATTATATGGGTGTTTTTAGATGACCTGTGTGTGGGATTAGTATATCACATCTTTTTCACTTTGTTCTTTACCATTGCATTAACCTTTTTTATCACAATAAAAGTATCCTCATTAAAGTAAAAATAATATTCTACATAAATGATCACAAAATATTTTTAAGGATAATGCGTGACTATGAATGTATTCCATTTTAAATGCATAGTACGACTGGGTAACAGATTTTATAAAATGAGTACAGAAAACTGACCATTCAGGTTAATGACAGTCTTTGCATTAAATCTGTTCTATGCACTGGTAGAAGAAAGTCCTGATCAAATGCTGACTTTGTCACAAATAAACATTTAGGTAGATTCAAAATAGTTCCTACATCACATTCCTGGCATCTGCTTTTATTCTGACTGGGTATAAAACTTGGAAACGAGCCATAAAGTTAAATCTGAATGAAATAATAAAATAATATTGTAAATACTGTTTATTTGATCATTATATACCTGTTATGCATGCAGATATACCAGAAGAATTAGATGGTGTTGATAATTTTGATTCGAATATTTTGCTTTTTGGCAGTAGGAAAGTCTCCCCACTAGTTTATTTTCTCTTTAAACAAAAACTCCAGCATCTGATATAGTTAAACTTATCTTAGAGTTATATTTATCCTCAATGTCTAAAACATTGCTTAATGCCAAGAAATCATTTGCACCTTTCAATTTCATTTCTATTTGTTCCCTTCCTACAGATCATGAAGGTCCCATCATTTTTTTCCAGCTAAAATCTGACATTGTTTCAGAAATGAATTTTGTCTCAAGCCTGCAATGATGTCGGATATGCATTTTCTGTAGCTTTAAGTATTAACCATCATCCAAAGTTTACATCCTGAAACTTCTTGCTGAGATCAGTAAATTGTTAGAAACTCCAGTTTACATTTAAAGTGAAGCACTTTTCCAAAGAGTTAATGTTAGAGAAATATATATCTAAATAAAAAAAAAGTTGCACTCAACCAGAAAATTTACTAATTTTTGGCTAATGAGTTGTTGCTTTTTATCTGTGTAACTGAAAAACTGAAGATAGTATGACTACTACAAACAGATGTAATCTGCCTTGCAAGATCTTTGAAATGACAAAGGTTAACTACAGATGAATTAGAAGAGGGGTCTGGAATTGTTTAAAGGCTAAAGCTCTGAGCACCTAACAAAAATCTTGCTACTTACTTTGAAAAAAATGTAAATGAACTGTAAAAGGCATTTTTTCCAGTTACAAAGAAGGACTGATACTGCATTTACAGGTTGCCTAAGAAAATCTTGAGTTAGCTCATCAATGATTATGAAAACTTTAGACTAAGATGTGTCATATTAAACTGATCTAAATTGCATTTTGGTAAGCGACTAAAACCAAAGTCATATCAGTACTGCATTCCCCATAGTGGTCATTTTGAGGTATAAGAAAATGAAATATATAAAGAAACACAGTGACTCCAATGCCTTAATGCTGCCCAGAATATAAAAATCTGATTATTTTTTTTGTTCAGCCTCAGGGTGGATTTTCATTTAAGGCAGGTCTCTTTTTTCAAAAACAGTTACATAGTGGAGTTCTAAGCAAGCAATGTAGCTAACAGAGTGGGCATTTTCAGTGAATTAACACATGCCCAGGGGTGGTGGTAGGTCTGATGCCACAGGTGGAGGGCCTTACTACTCCTGGGAGTTAATTCCCATGATAATGCCCTCCCTGGGGCACTATTGTGCTTAGAGAATGGGCCATCTGTTAAATTGATTGAATTTGCTTTTTTTATAACTATATACTTTTTATGTATTTTCATGTAAAATAGTTCTCTGATAATATTTCATATTTGATGTAGCATATGTAATTGTTGTAGGGTGTATTTCACATCAAAAATGTAAGCTATGCAAGTATTTAATGTCTGCATAGGCCTACACACATGCACGCACACATGCACACACATGCACACACATGCACACACGCACACACGCACACACACACACACACACACACACACACACACACACACACACGCACGCACACGCACACACACACACACACACACACACACACACACACACACACACACACACACACACACACACACACACACACTCTGAAGCAGAAACAGACAGGCTGATACACATATACACAGAAACACTCACATACCAACACATGCATGTGCGACCAACAGTTACAGTCAGTTTGTTGAGTGAATACACCTTAGATGATTTGCTGGTAAATCACTGATGATTAAAGTCACTCAGTAACACCAAACATTGTAGTTTCATACTTATTGTTATACAATGTGTGCAAATGAAGTACCTGTTGCTGTCTAACAAAGTTAATATGCACTGTCTCTGTTTCTTTCTCTCTCTCTCTCTCTCTTTCTCTTTTTCTCCTATATACACAAAAATATGTGTACATACAAGCATTACTTTTTTCTTTTTAATTTTATGCTTCTCAAACCTGGGTGGAGATGTGTGCTTCATCCATTCTCTAAACTATCATAAATGTATTTTTTTACTTGTCATGACACACAGCTGTTAAATTCTGCTGATAAGAATTTTGAAAACACAGCATTCTTGAGGATGGAGCTGAACAGTTTGATGTTCAGCACATAGATCATCATTGTAGTAGCCTAAGCTATATGGGTCCTACCTGTCTGTACTGGGCAGCTGTATAGAGATTTAACAGGCTCCTATGTGCTTCAGCTAGCAGGAGTGAATGGAGTGCTCCATATAAGAGGCAGTTGGGAGTGACAATTTCTTCAGAGCTTTTTTGCTTCCAAAGTGAGCTCTTCGTTTGATGGATCATGTGATCTATCAGCTACAAGTGATCTACAAGAGCTGGGCAGAGAAGTCCCTACTGGAGAATTTCTTTCTATTTTAAACTAATTTTCTGAAGAAAATGTGTTTTTTTTTCTGTCATTTTGTAATGCTTTTGATAAGAATCAGTGTTGTCCATCTTAAGTGTTGAAGAGAGTTGTAATGCAGATGCTTGTGTAAACATTTTGTGAGGCAAAGTTTATTTTTTTACTAAAAACTTTCTTAGATTTTAAGATTTGGTGTATTTGGAATAGGATAAATTTCTTGTAGGGGACTGGCAGTGATATATTTATCTCAGAACCACCTGTCCTCTTCTGTTCTCCTTACAGAC
Organism: Protopterus annectens; assembly: GCF_019279795.1. Lineage (NCBI taxonomy): Eukaryota > Metazoa > Chordata > Ceratodontiformes > Protopteridae > Protopterus > Protopterus annectens. Next base: position 1,048,706,643 of record NC_056743.1, read on the forward strand.
TCATTCAGGCTCTACTGCCCACTTTTCTGATCCCTTTCCTGCCTTACTAATGAAGCAGCAGTTGGTCTCTACACTTCTACCTTCCCCAGCTCCAAAAAAAGAAGACACTTTGTAAGGCTCTTTTAAGGGTTAGACTGGCTCACTGTGTGTCTCAGTCACTGGTGGGTGACTGCTGAGGCTGCTTGTGGTACTGCAGATTACCTATCTAGTTCCTGTATGGATACCTGTAGTAGGCAAGTGAGAGCCATTATTGTTGCTGTCTTGGGAATGGCCCAGTGAGTAGTGGAATCTTCACTGGGATGGGATGGGATGGGGTCAGGGATGATGGGTATGTGTGTGTCTAAGGTGAATCTTTTTTCAGGTAGAATGTTGTTGTTTGTCTTTTGGCTTTTCCCAGTTAGGGGTCGCCACAGCGGAACTCTGGTCCACTAATGATTGGCAGTTGTTTTTTATGGTGTCGAGTTGCCAGCCCGATGGCCAACCTTCAACGAAGGCATGCCCATTCAACGCATGTCTTTCGAACGCCCACTTGATTGCAGGGAGGACATGCAGACTTCACACAGAAGGCACTCCCAACCCAAGCTGAGAATCGAACAGGAGAACCTCTTGCTGTGAGGCAACAACGCTGTGTTTAGTAAAACAAATGTCCAGTCTCCAATTTTTATTTTTCATGGGCAGGGCAAATTTGCTGGGGTTTGCCAAGGGACTGACTACTGCTTTTTATTCACCTTCCTACACCTTTGGAAAGAAAAGGAAAAGTGTTCCTTCTCATTCAGATAGGAATTTTCTTTTTTTCAAAGAAAAATGTTATTGAATTAATAAATTTACAATATATATGCAGAAAGAAAGAAATTCAACATAACATAATATTATACAATGTTAGGAATACATTGAATCATCAGGGTAATCTTATACAATTAACACATTAAGAATCATGGTATTTCAGTCACAACATTTCAAGGCTATCCCAACTGATAAAAGTCTTAGTATGATTTATTGATCTTGTTCTGATCACTTCTTTTTCAGTTTTACATAGTATTGCTGTTAAATTTAAAAATTCTTTGAATGTAGGAACTGAATTTGATTTCCAATTTTTTTGTAATAACTTTTCTAGGTAGAACCAGGAAACTCCAGAACAGTTTTTGTTGTTTGGCTTTTATAGATAAGGAAGTGGAACATTCATTAGTATCATTGATCTAGTTAATGAACAATTATCAGAACATAACCCTGTAAAAACATACTTATCTCTTCCCAATATGTATTTAATTTTTTCACAGTCCATGAACATGTGTCCAGTCAACTTTTACATCTTTACTTCATCTCCAGCAGATTGAAGAAGTCATTTTACTAAACTGAGAGATTTCATAGAAAATATTCTGTGTATATATTTCCACATAAAACTTTCCAGTATAAACTTGAAGAAGTTTGACTAACTGATTTAAGTAATACAGTTTTATTCTTGCCACCTACTCAGTTGCTCAATCCACTACTATTTAAATGTTATATAATTTTGCATGAAAATTATTATTTTTATTTATAATTAACTTATATAACTTAGATAAGCTTCCTTTGTAGGTCAATTTACCCTTGATGATAGCATTCATATTTTCATATAATGGGAGAATAGTGTTTTTTTTTACCTCTTCATTCTTATTATCTACAATTTCATTTAATTTCTTATTGTGGATAATATTAAGTGGTTAACAGATGCATCCATTTATAAACTTTCATTAAATATTCTGACAACTTAGCTTTTCCTTTTTAAAGAAATCAGACCATAATGCTAAGCCATTTCTTTCTAGTAAATTCACTATAAAATTTTTGAGTTTTATTAAATATAGGTTGTCTGCAATGGGAAAGCACAAACATTCCTTTTTGATATTAATGGAGTTTTAAAAACATATTTCTTAACTGTCATAAGAATTGATTTCTTATATGCAGAGTCTAAAGACTGAAATGAAGTTTATTAACCAGATGAAAGGATTGTTACACACACGCACATATATATATATATATATATATATATATATATATATATATATATATGTATGTATATATAATGAGTGAATAACAATGGCTTATCTTCTGCTTTTGCTATTAAATCAGCATATTTATTACTAATCCATCTGTTTAGTGCTTTAGCTGATACCAGAATTTTAGCTTTCCTCTGTGTATCTTTTATGCTAGATATGCAGTTAAAATCCCCTGCTAGAATTAAACTACCCTTCCAATGACTTTGTAGTAAGTTTAAGTGATCTTTAGCCACTTTTGTACCTATTCCAGGGATCCAGTAAAAATGAGCTAGTGTATAGAGTTTGCCATTATATTTAATTCTTACAAATGTATACATTCCTTTGGGACCATTAACTGATTCTATGACCTTAGGCATTACAGTAGATTTTCTCCAAAGTTAAGGTATTCCTCTCTTCTTTTTGTTAAACAGAAGCAGATGATAGCATTTTGTAGCCTAAGTTATTTAAATATTGTATATCTTTATATATCAAGTGAGTCTCTTGCAAGAGTATAATGCCTCCTCTATTTCATTTTAAATATCTCATTAATGATTTCTTTTTGTTGCCATTATTTAATCAATTTGCATTAATAGATTAAAAATATCCATACTGCGTATTTAAAAAAGATTTCTTTTAGCAGATAGTATGACACATTTATCCACCATATTGATTAAATTGTATACAAGACTGTAATGCTTTCCTCCAAAACTAGCTTAACATTCCACATTTTTTTAATTCTCCCTTTCTACAAATTGAACTTCGAAAACGCATTGATAAAAGCAAAAACAAGTCTACAACTGTAGCTGTATATATTACGAATAAAACACAACCTACCATGGATACTAAAGTTCCTAGTATGACTATCAAGTAGACAAACTACAATCGTGACTTACAAATAATGAATATGTTATGTATAATTTAAAAATAATAAGAAACTAATAATTTAGTTATACATTTCCCATTTAAACTATCCCCATCACTACGTCAAATTTTAATAATCCTCTTCTATTACTCACAAATATTAAATAATCCAACAAATAGTGTACTATATACCTATTTATGTAATAGTAGTGTAAATTATCCATAAATATTCTAAAATTATTTTCTCCTTCAACATTATTATAACATATTATAACCAAATCTCTAAATAAGTAAGAACAGCATGGGACCTGAAGAGATAAAGATATCTATAAACTTGCAGGTGACAGGTAATCTTATCATACTAAATTATTATACAAAAGGAAAATAAATACACATATATATTCATCATGCTAAAATATGAATGCATATTTTATAGATCTAACAAAATCTCTGAACTAATTTTAAAAGTACAAGTATCTATATCTCCAAATTGTATAACATTCAATACAATAAATATCAACATATTTAAAAATCATTTAGCTTATTAAACTAATTCATAAAAATGTGTGCATTAACTGAGGTCAAAGATAATATCTCGCTATTTCTATAGAGTCAAAAAATTGCACTCTGTATTGTATTCAAAAGTTACAATGTGCTTAATTTAAATCCCACTCTCCCTTCCTGGGTTCAAGCATATTGAATAATCAGTGTACTTTACTTTCTATAAAAATGGATGTACTGATCCAGCAGTATAACACTTAAATTTCAACTCTGACTTATGAAATGAATTAGTGACTCTAATAGCATACAGTATGCAAAAAGCTTCAAAGTTCACATGACCAAGCTTTAAATTTTCATTTTCAGGATATTTTCAAATATTTTATATGATTTTTTTTGTAAATTATATGAGCTCTTGTATATTCACATTTCTGCCATATGCAGGTATATAATAATACATACTGTTTTTTATAAGCAGCTTGTTGTTTAAATATATTTATCTGTCTTATTTGCCCACTAATATTCTTCCTTACTGTATATAACTTGTGCTTCTAAAATCCTCCATCAAGGAGAATTTTAATAATGTACTATCAGGGATCTATGTGCCCTTTCAATTCCAAAAGATAAAGTTTCAGTTAAATTTAATGTTTTATGTGGCCAGGTTGTTAAGAAGTTTATTATATTCATAAAAAAAAAAAACAAGTTAGGCTCATGTAGTGTATACCATAAAAACGGAACTGTTGGATTACAAATTCTTCAGAAGATGTCTCCGGAATAGAAACTACCCACAGTCATTGTTAAACAATATTAAGACCTCTGTGGTAAAAGGTTGGAGCACCAGGTACAGACCCCTTTTGGGTGCTGAACAACCATTGGTTAATGTATTGGAGGCACGTGAGTTAATAATACAAATTCTTTTGTGTTGTCTATCAATAATTGTTTGGATAAAATTAAGGATGTAGTAATTAATAACTGGAACATTTTGAAAGTCAATGATGAAATTTTTAAAACATTAGGTGTGAAATCTAGTTTTGTTTACAAAAGAGCCAAAAACTGTAAATACCTACTTGAACATCCTTTAACTGTTAAAAACAGTAATAACAAAGGTGCATGTAGATGTGGGATGTTTAAGCAGTGCCCCCTTATCCTAGAACAGTCTGTTATCACCTTTCCCTGTTTTCCACACAAGGTACACTTGACATCTGGTTACTCTGCCATCAAAGGGGTGGTTTATATAGCTATATGTAAACTGTGTTCCAAATTCTACACAGGGAAAACAGAAAGGCAATTTAGGAAAAGAATATATGAGCACACATACACGATCTTGAAAAAAAACAAAATAATACCGTGTACAAACATATTTTAGTTTGTGAAAATTCCAAATTCATTTTTGAACTCTTGGAAGTTGTTTCCCCTGACATGAGGGATGGCTCATGGGAGACAAAGTTGGAGCATAGGGAGTTGGTATGGCAATTGAAGCTTGGTGCAATGGATTTACTTTCAAGTCGAATTGCAAAATCTCAAGAAGAAAAACTCAAAACTGCACAATACTGAAACTTTAAAACATCAAGATTTACTTTATCGAACATAACCTTCTATCCCTTTAAATATTCTCAAAACTAACCTAATCAAAATGGCACACATTATGTACAACATTCTAGGAGCTGCAGTAAATTTCTATGACACTGAATGACCTAAAAACCATAAGTAAGTGCTTTTTATTAAACCTCTAATATATAACATAGAAAGAAATGTAATAGTAAACAAACAATACTGCTATAGCTATATATCTAACATCTGCATAAATGTCCTCAGGGATTCAAAAACTTATGTCAAACACGTTGTTTTGTTTTATGTTTTGCAGAGGGGCTATGCCCCCCCCGGGTCTATATCATATATTCGAAATTCCAAAATGTTGAACACCATATGTTCGAACTTGAAATTTCAAATATTGAAAACATTGAATGATCAGAATGGCAATTTTTTTCCCAGGAAAAGTTTGCTGTTCCGAGAAACATGCACCCAACTCAAGCACACCAAAATAAATAAACCACACACATACATTTAACAAAACCCAACCCCACACTAAACCACACATACATTACTAACTATATACTTACCTTAACCCGCACCCTAACCCTAAGGTTCGTAACTATCGTACACATACCCTATAAATCTATACACAAACAAATTAATTAATAGACACACACACATACAGTTAACAAAACACAACCCTACACTACACCATACATACATTAATAACTATCCATTTACCTTAACCTGCACCCTAACCCTAAGGTCTGTAACTCTCGCACCACAGTGGAGGAAATAGTGAAGCCACGGAATGGCCCACCAAAATCTTGCCCTAGGTAAGATTTCGATGTTCCAGGGCTTCGCTATTTTCACCATTCAATATTTTGTCTTTGATGTTTTCACATTCGGCGTTATACCTCTTCGGAATTTTGATATAGACCCACCCCCCCCTGCATCCCCAATACCTCCTGCAAATTAAATATATCAACTCTGAGATCATACTACATTAAGTAAATCAGCAAATTTACCAATCTGTACAACTTCTTTTTTTATATTATGAACTTCAGTAATGTACATCTCAATGTTTTCGAGTTTCAGTGTTCTGAACTTCCAAGTTTCTTATCTCGAGATTTTGCAATTCTACATTTTGGTTTTTCAAAATTTGAAAGTAGATCTGGTGCAACTCATGGTCTGGGACATAACGACCAGGTCTCTAGAGCTCCAATATTAAAACTGAATTCTAGTGCTATTTAAAGTCTTTTCTAAACAAATTTTCTTATATTGCTTTTAAAGTGTTTACAATAACAAGACTTTTATCATTCACTGTATACTTGTATGTTTTGAAAATGGTTTGATATTTTACTGTCATTACAACACTGTTTCATTCAAATCAATGAATTTTAAATAATGACTTTTAATTAATGGCTTCAGTTTTGTGATTGGATAAAAGTTAACGTGATTATTTGAAAAGGATATTTAAACTGACTAAAATGTGATAGTATGGTTCTGATGAAGTCCCATACTGTCTTAGGGACAAAAGCACTCAACCTTTGCTTTGATATTTAATACATGAGTATTTTATCAGCATTTAGTTGTTCCAGTTTTGGGAGACATCTTCTGAAGAATTTGTGATCCGACAGTTCTGTTTTCAAGGTATACACTATATCAGCCTGAATTCTTTCTTTCTTTCTAAGTTTGGTATTCATCTGGAGGCTCCATGGGCACACGTTGCTTTATTTGTATTCTAAGTTTATTATATTGTCTCCCTCATATTTTTCAGGTATACCATAAATTCTAATGTTATTTCATCTCAGTCTATTTTCTAAATCATCTATGAGCCAGTTATTTTGCTTAAAAAAAAATTAGTCTGAGACTCACCTTCAGATATTCTCCTTTCACTATCATTTAAAGTTTCTTCCGTACTGCTGACTTGTGCACCTTTTTCTTTCATAAGAATTTCTAAATGTTCCTTCTTCTTCCTGGTCTCTTCTTTGAAACTTTTTATATTGGTAACCATTTCTGTATTTTAAGTAATACATCCTGCATACCAGATATTAGTGACTGGATGTTTTTTTTAACACAATAATCCTGAGTACCATTTCTTGAGTGGCTCATGTTGAAGTCACTTCTCTCTTAACCAAGCACTTGAAATTCTGACAAGAAAATTACATTTTTTTTAAGAACTTGAAGCGATAAATCTTTTTTCTAACTATTAATTATTAGCTAACAAGTATCTCCAAATTTTAATGTTTTGATCATATTTTCTACCAGAGGAAAGTTTTCAATCACAGAGCTTTCACCAGTTTCTGCTCTCGGTTAGCCATCTTGGCCATGACCCCCCCCCCCGATAAGAATTTTCAGTCAGAAGTGTAGTCAGTATACTATATACTTCAGCAGTTTCTTCTCAGTATGAGCATTGTGATTCTGAGGATATTATGGCTTTAGATGTTCCTGTTGAAGAAATCTATGTCATATACAGTTTTATCTTGTAAGAAAGAGGTGTTTCAAAGGGAGTAGAATGAAATTCTGATGGCGCAGAAAATCTAATATGATTTGTTACAGCTACAGATGCCAAAACCTGCACCTATCCCTCCTGTGTTGCCTGCTTTAAGAAATGTTTTTCTTACTGCATCAAGTCTTACTGATGGTCACCCTTCTGCTCTTTAGAGGTCTGGCAGGATATATAAGGTGCTGCAAACACCTGAGCACCTACTTTCTAATCATAAAGCAGATAGGCTGCTTCCTCCTTGATCTCCTGTTATCATAAGTACACTTTCCATCAATTATTCAACCTTTCTCCTGGACAATGATCTTATTTGTATTATGCTTTTTCTTTTTTTTTCTTTTTATTCTTAAATGTGTGAAAATCTAGAATTATTTCCATAGGTTCATAGGTAGGTACTAGGCTATCTGCCCGAAGGCATTTATAAGCCTAGCCGGAATTGTGTTAGCTTTCGCTGCCCCTTAAATTAGTTCCCCATGCCTCTGTCCAGCAGAGCCATTGAAGTGATCCCCGGGATAAACTTTGTTTCCCATCCACTCGTCAAGGTTTCTCTTGAAGAGTGCTAGTGAGAAGCTCTGCCTAATGTAGATTGGAATCTTGTTCCAGAGCATGGGAAGTTTCTGGGACAGGAATCTATCCCTCCAGCATGCCCTATTTATTGTTGTGGTGAGGTTTAGATCCCTAGAGCGTGTGGCTCGAGGGAATATGGTTTTCTTTAGGTGGAGCATGTCCATCAATTGTGGGTCAGGCATAGATCATCTCTGAGTAGGCGGTATGCAACCAAGTACAGCTGGAGTTTCTTCAGTCGAGCTGCATAGGGCATCTGTTTGAGGCCAGTGATCCTCTTGGTGAGGTACTTCTGTGGTCTATCCAGCTGTTGCATGTGTCTTGTAAGGTACATCCCAAATGGGGCATTGTACTCTATGATGGGTCTGATGAGTGATGCGTAGAGGGGCACAATGACCTCTTTTGATCTGGATAAAAACCCTTTTGTGATAGGTGGGCCACATAGAAGGATTTTCTAACCACTTTGGCAATGTGATTATCAAAGGAGAGGTTACTATCTACTTGGGTCCCCAGATCCCTTATTATGTATTCTGTATTTAGGAGGCTACCACCTATGTGGTAGTTTGTGGGTACTTTGTTTTTCCAAATATAAATTAGTACTCATAGGTATGCTAATAATCCCACAATGTTAAGTTGCACATCTGATGCTGTATCTACTCTAACTTATGTTTATGTTGTATATATTATTTGTCATGCTGTACTTACTGTTACTATTGTTAGATCATATGATTAATTATTTAATTATACAATTAAGCATAGTATTTATGTGGGAATTTTTGTTGTTTAATTATTCTGATGAAGTCTTGGGACAGACCGAGACGAAAGGGCTTAATTAAAGTTTTTGGTGGTGAAGAACTGAGTTTCATTTTTTTAACATCTTTAAGTTTTTGGACTGTTTTTGGCCTTTGTCACAGTTCATACTGATACCTAGTACGAGTTTCAAAGTTTCAGGACTGACTTTTTCACCTAATTTTTTGGATGACTTTTACTAAAGTTGTATGAGCTGTCACTTTTTGTGGAGCTTTTGTCTCCAGGCCACCGCTGAAAATGGGCTTTGCTCAGTCAGACTTGCCTGGTAAACAAATGTAAAAAATAAATAAATAAATATAACAGTAATTTCTTTTCTTTTTCAAAATCTGCTGTTTCTAAAGAGGTTACTGCTACTAACCATGTCCCTTCTTACTAAGATATGAAAGCAATGGATGAGTTGGGGATGAAAACTTATCCAGGAGGGAGAGATTGCCATAATGGTTAAGGTGCTTACCTTGCAGACAGAAGGTACAAGCTTTGATTCTCACCTTTGAGGGAAATTGGCTAGGCTTAAAATGGCCCACATAGTTAGCGTAGTACTTATCTATGAACCTAAGAAAATGTATTCCTCTTGTAGTTTAACTTACAGGATTTTGAACTGTCAAGCACATATATTAAAGGTTTTAGCTTGTCTTTTGAGAATATACAGAAGTTACTGAATGACCGTCCTTCTTCTGAGTTAAAGAATTCATTAAATGCCTCTGTGGCAACTGTGTCTTGGGTGACTAAGTATGCTTTAAAATGTGCTTATGATGCTTTTTCCAGCTGAATCAGTTTTGAGAAGATTGTCTTGGCTCTGTACTCATAGCCTTCCTGAGGATGTTAAATCTGAGATTTTAAGTTCTCCCATAGTTTGGCCCTTCTGCAGTTGAGGTGCTTAAGAAGTGTGATGAAAAAGGAAAGCCGATTCAAGGAGTGGGTCATATTTTTTCAATTCTGTTTTAACAGAACAAATAATACTTTTACCTGCTCTTCATCTCCCTATGCCAACAAACAGTTTAAACAGCAAGGCGACAGTAATCAGGGTTTCAAAAATGAAATAAAAAGCCTCCAAAATCAAGGATGGTCCTGTCAATCTGCATGACTATCCACCATTTCATGCCCTCCCTTCACCCTGGTAACATTTGTATATCCCTGAGACGTAATCTTCCCTTTTGGCATCAGACAGTCACAGAGAATTTCACTTTGAATATAATCCAAACAGAGTAACATTGGCAATGGGTGTGCCTACCCCCTATCAAGGAATTCCCTCTTGCCCAAAGAATCAAATTACCCCCCCCCCCCCCCCCATTCTACACAATATGTTGTCACAGGGAGTTATAGAACTTGGGCCTGTCAATATCCTAGCCAAAGTTGTTTTTTTAAAGATTTTCCTAATCCTCAAACTAGAGGAATAGGAATCCTGAAGGTCAATTCTGTATCTTTCTTTTCTGAGACATTTGTCAAGATTATGAAGCTCAAGATGTTAGCATTTTAAATTCTTGTACCTCTAATCCCACATCTAGCTTGCATGGTAAAACTGGATGTAAAGAATGCCTATCATCACATTCCTATTTATCAGTTCACTTTACCCTTTGGACTCTCCACTGCAACAAGAGTATTCACAAAATACTGAGCTCCAATCACTGATTATTGCAGACTTTAGAGCATTCAGATATTTTGATATTTGGATAATTGTCTTGTTTTTGCAGACTCTTTGTCCAGTTGTCAAGAGTCTCTAGGAAGTGTTCGAGAACTTTTGCAAATTGTTTTAAAAGCTCAGATGAGCAGAAGTTTTCTCTCATCCCGTCTTACAAGATGTTTTTTTCTGTGATGTTTGTTGGACTCTGCCTTGAAAGGAGGCTTTTTTTCCCTCCAGACAAGTAGAAATGCTCCAACAGTCCTTCCTGAGTTTCTCCAGCTAAAGCATGTCATCTGCAAGGGAGTGTCTCAGAATTACAGGTTACATGGTATCAATGACTGTCATGCTGCCCTTTGACAGACTACACAAGGAAAATGCAATGGCACTTTGGATCAATCTGGACCGAGTGTCTACATCTCTTGACTTTTCAGATTCCAGTTTGTGGTTTGTAAAGAGGGAAATAGGATAGTGGGTGGACCAGATAGGTTGCAGTCCAGGTCTTTCATTCTCCTTTCCAACCCCCCTCCAGTCAGTCACTATAGACACTTTATATCTGGATTAGGGACTGGTTTCAAAAGGTGTAAAAGTGTAAGCTCTCTGGGATCCTGCAGACAGACAGAAGTGTACAAATGTTAGGGCGATGTTGACTGTTATCAATGCTTTGAAGGTCTTGAAGCATCCCTGGTCCCCAGGACCTCTGCAAGTGTAAACAGATAATACCACAGTGCTATGGTACACAAACAGTCAGAGGGTACCAAATCTTACTCTCTTTACAGGCTAGCTATGATAGCCTGGAACATAGCAATTCAGCTCTATAAGACTTTTTAGGTTTCATATATTCCATCAAAGCAATATCTTATTGCAGATGAGCTAAGCAGGACCAGGAGGACAGACACCTATGCATGGAACCTTCATCCTGTAGTTTACCAAAAATTAATTCAACTCTGTTGAACACCTCAGATAATCTGTTTACTTTCTTTCAGAACAGACAACTAAAGAAATTCTACTCCAGGATTCCTTGGTTTCAGGAATGGAAGACAGATTATTTCTCATTTCCATGGACAAGAATGTTCCTGAATGCCTTTATACCCTTTCCACTGATCACCAGGGTTCTTCTAAAGATCCAGAAGGACTTTCCAAAAATAGTGATGGTGACTCCCTGCTGGCCAAGGAGACAGTGGTTCTCCATGATTTTCAGTCTGACCAAGGGCAGTTAACACAAGCTTCCCCACACACCAGATTTACACAAAACAGGGGGGAGTTTGATATACCCTGTTCTGGAAACTCTTCAACTAACTGCCTGGATGATTGAATTTTGATACCTTTTAGGTACATTTTTCCACTGAGGAAATGCAAAAGATGGTAAGGAAGGTGAGAAAACTTGCTACTAGAAAACCATGTGTGTGTAAGCGGAAAACATTTTCTTGTTGGTGCCACTGAAAGAACCAAGATCCTTTTCAGACCCACTTTCTTTTGGTTCTTTATTACTTGTGTGGGTTACTGTCCAGTGACTTGTCATTCTCTTCTGTCTGGGTACATTTGGTAGCCATCCATGCTTGCCTGTGCTTAGATACCTCTCTTCCTAGCAGTGCTTAATTAAACAGTCTTTGAAAGAGATCTTGCATATGTGCTCACCAAGGAAACAGGTAGCTCCTCTTTGAGGTCTCAAATTTGTGTTTAAGAAACTAACCTTGGATCGGTTTGAACCAGCTCCTGAAGCTGACTTGAGGTTGCACTCCTTCCTTTTTCATCTGCTAGGTACACATCTGAGTTACAAGCATTATTGTGAGTCAGCCCTACCTCATTTTTCATAATGACAGGGTTTCATTAAGAACAAATCCCACCTTTATGCCTAAAGTAATTTCAGGGTTTACTTAAAACCTGACTATTCATCTTCCAGTCCAAAGAACAAGGGAGAAAATATTCTTCACTCTTTGGATGTACAAAGGCATACACAGACAAAACCCAACCTTTCACTAAATCTGACCAGCTGTTTGTCTCTTATGAAGGTAAATGGGAAGGATAACCAATGACCAAGCTGCTTATTTCTAGATGGTTGTCTCATGAAACTTCATTTTGTTATACTCACTATAATCAGCCACTCCCAGGCAGGGTTCAGCTCATTCAACAAGGCAATTAGGTTCTTCAGTGACTTTCTGGAAAGGGAAGAACTCTAGAAGTATTCTAGATACAACACAATGGTCATCTGTATATATTACACAGTAGTACAAACTGGACTTTTTCCCAGGTCCAGAATAGACTTTGCCAGGTCTATGCTCCAGAGGCTCCTGGAGTCTTAGTTGTTGGCCTTTTCCTTTGTCTCTATTTCTATCTAAGCTATGGTAATATACTGCTGTGCTCCTGACATTAGCAGGATTAATTGCCCATCTAAGACTGACAGCAGTACCCGACAGGGTAAACTGCAGATTTCTCTGTGTCTGTGGTATGTCTTGCAGGAAGAGACAAATTCCTCTGCAAAGTATGTGAGAAGCTAAGCTTAAAAAAGTAAGTGGGCTTTCCCTTTCTTTGATTCTAAGGAAAGGAAAGCTTTAAAAAGTACAAGCAGGTTTCTGGTAACTATATAATACTGGAACCCTATTATAGGGAGAAAAAAACATAAGGATTGAATTAAACTTTAGGAGAGGAAGGATTTTTCCTTTAAATTCAGGGTGATAGAGTTTTGAAGGACCCGTGGGGTTGAAGATGGGAAAGCTGCTTGGTATATAGGGGGTTAGTATGGCAGCTGAGGCTAAACATGACAGTACATCTGGGGATGAATGAGAGTATATCATTTAACAACATTTTAAAGCTTAGAACTGCAAAGTTAGAACTGTTATGCTTTATTAGTTTATTATACAATTTACTTACAAAACTTCATACAATTTATTTCATTTAAATATGTTTCAAAATGTTTAGATACTTGATACATTTTGATAATATACTTAAATACATATAGTATTAACATTTGCATTTTAAATATTATTTAATATCTTTTATAGGACATTTTTAAACAATGGGTATAAATGAAGTATCGTTCCTATACCTGGAAAGTTTAGAATTAGTTGTGAATGTTCATTTGTCAAGTAACAGAGGTTTCATACCACCTGCTGATTTTATGAATACTTTTTTTTTATCAAGTCATTTGTTTATTATCATGTGATTTTTTTGAGAGGGTTTGATTGGGTAAAGGTTTGTATATATTTATTGTAAATTAAGGGAGGGTTGAATTCATGCTCTGATGAAGTCCATTGATTTAGGATGAAAGCTGTTAGCACAAGCTTGTTCGATAAAGTTGGTTTTGGGAACCATTACTTCATATTTTCCAGTCTTCTTTTCACTAAGTCCTCTAAGATTATTATAGTTTGGCGTGCTTTTGCAGAGTATGTTGCCATTATTTCATTTTTCATAACTAAAAGTTGACAATAATCCTTTATAATAAACTTAGAGAGCAGGCAAGAAACCTATGGGGAGAAAAATGTACTGCTTAGGACCATTACAAATGTTTATAGAAATCTGTGCATTTTTGCCCTGTGTGCATGGTTCAGCTGAGAATTGTTACTGTTAATACAGTGGGTGCTATTTCCAGAAATTCACTGTGTAAGTCACGATGGTTGACATGAAACTAAGCTAAGCATAACTCAGTTAAGGCTAATTGCATATGTATGTCCTAATGCCAGCAGCGCCATTGTTCTGATCAGGTATAATACTTAACAGCGCCAAGTCATAGAAGCTGCAACAAATATCTCTGATCTTGTGGCAAACAAGTGAGCAGAACAATAAGACAATGATTCGTCATAGCAGTGCAGTCTTATATTACCGTAGCTTGAAGACGTGCAATGTGGGAAAGATAAGTGAGACATATTACTGAATATTGTAAATACATGATTCAGGCTGTGTACTGTTGTGGGCAATGGCACAATGTGCAGGTAGTTATCACTGTCCTACAATCATAACAGCATAGTAATCTGTCTGGGTGATCAAACAAAAATGGCACTGTTAACTTACAAATAGGTTCATAGGTAGATACTAGGCTATCTGCCCTAGGGCATTTATAAGCCTAGCCAGAGTGTATTTGGCTTCCGCCTCCCTATTAGATTAGCCTACTGTGCCTCTGTAAAGTAGGTCACAGAAGGTACCCTTTTAAGATTAGTTTACTGTGCCTCTGTCTAGCAGGGACACAGGAGAGACCCCAGGGGTGAATTTGCAATTTCCCATCTACGCATCCAAATTTCGCTTGAAGAGGGTCAGCGAGGGGCTATGTCTAATATGAATTGGGATTCTGTTCCAGAGTGAGGGGAGCCTTTGGGAAATGAATCAGTCCCTCCAGCATGTCCTATTTATTTTTGTGCTGAGGTTTAGGTCCCTGGAGCATGTAGCTCTAAGGGACTTGGATTTTTTGAGGTGGAGCATGTCCATTAATTCTGGGTTTGACATGGCTTTGTACGTCAGGCATAGATCACCTCTGAGTAGGCGGTAAGCAACTGAGTAGAGCTGGAGTTTCTTTAGTCAAGCTGCATAGGACATCTGTTTGTAGCCCATGATCCTCTTGGTGAGGTACTTTTGGGATCTCTCCAGTTGCTGCAGGTGTCGGGTAAGGTACATCCCAAAAGGGGCATTGTATTCAACTATGGGCCTGATGAGTGACGAGTAGAGGGGCACAATGACCTCTCCTGATCTAGATGTGAACCCTTTCATGATAAGGTGGGCTATATAGAAGGTCTTTCTAACCACTTTGGCAAAGTGATTATCAAAGGAGAGATTACTATCTACGTTGGTCCCCAAATCTCTAATTACTTCTTCCGTACTTAATGGATTACCACCAATGTGGTAATTTGTGGGCACCTTGTTTTTCCCAAAGGGGATGACTATGCACTTTTTAGCATTTAGCTTGAGGCCGTGGCTCTGGCACCAAGCATCTGTCTCTGTGAGACCCTTTTGGAGGATGCTTGTGTCAGCTGGAGATTCGATTATGGCCCCCAGTTTGCAGTCATCTGCAAACTTTGTCAGCCATAATCCCCCCGTGTTAGCCTGAACCTCAGAGAAGTATATACCAAACAAGAGAGGTCCCAGAACTGAGCCCTGTGGGACGCCACTTGTAACTGGTTTGGATTCAGATATGGCACCTGCAATTCTGACCATGTGGGTTCTATCTCTGAGCCAGTTTGCAACCCATCTTGTGATATAGGGGTTGATATTTAAGCTGGTAAGCTTATTTATGATGCCCGAGTGGGGTATTGTGTCAAAGGCTTTTGCGAGGTCCAGGTAGGCTGTGTGGACTACCTTGCCCTCATTTATGGCTTTGGTAACAGTTTCAAAGAAATCAACTAGGTTTAAGAGGCAAGATCTGCCCTTAACAAAGCCGAATTGGGTAGGGTCCAGTGTCTGAAGGCTCCCAATGTCTTTGTTTATGAGTTCCATGATAATACGCTCCATAGCTTTACAGACCAGACTAGTCAGGCTTATGGGGTGATAGTTTCCGGGGTCCGTTGTGGCACCACCTTTGTGGAGTGGGACCACTGTAGCTGTACACCATTCTTTGGATACATATCCTGTAGTAAGGCTAAGTTTGAACAGTGACTTAATGTGAGGGTTCAGTTCTTCTTGGAGCTCATGTAAGACATAGCCTGGGACACCGTCCGGTCCCATAGATGCTGTGTTTTTTGCTTTGGAGAGGGCAGCTTTCACCTGTGCATCTGTGATGTCAGGGAGGTTACATTCAGTTGGGATAGGCGTTTGCTCCTTTGGGGGGAAAGGGGGGAGAAGTTTGCGCTGAATCTGTCTGCCAGGATGTTGGCTATGTCTGTAGGTTTGGTATATTTTGTACCGTTATGCAACAATTCAGAGCATATCTGGGAGTTTCCACCCATGTTTCTGACATAACTAAAGAAGGCCTTGTGATTATCTTTAGTGTCTAGGGCAATTTTTCTTTCGAAACTGGCCTTTGATGATTTTATGAGGTATCGAAGTTTCTTGCTAATACTGATCAGAGATGTGTTCCCTTTTTGGGATTTTGCTCTGTCATGTAGTAGCTTCCTCCTTCTGTTGTATAGCTTATTTATGGCCAGGGTCCACCAGACCGGTCTTCTGTTTTTGGAGGAGTGAGTCTTGGTTTTATTTGGGATAGCACGATCCATGCATTTCTGCAGGTGCTCATAGAATGCATTTGTAAAGGATTCTGCGGATTGGGCTGTATTATCCTCTGGCACAGGGGCTTTGAAGGATTCCACCTCAGTCTTGAGAAGTGCAAAGCTGGCTTTGGAGAAATTCTTTACAGTGATTTCCTTGGCTGGGGGTGGGGATGGGATATGGATGTCCAGGGAAATTTGTTTATGGTCTGATCTTACCAATGAGGGGTTTATCTCTGGTGTGGAACATAGAGTCCCCATGTTGGTGATGACCAGGTCCAATATGTTGTTCCCTCTTGTGGAAGTGGTGACCAGTTGTTCCATTGCCTTAGAGTTTATCAATTCAAGGAACCATTGGGCAAGGGTGTTTGGGCTTGAGTAGTTTTCCCAGTCAATGTTTGGGTAGTTGAAGTCACCCAATAACATAGTGTTTGGAGAGACCTTCATATTCTCCAGTGTTCTCAGGAATGCCAAGTGGGGTTCCTGTAATAGGGAGGGTGTTCTGTAGCAGGTTACAAACTGAAAGGCAGTTTTGCCCGCTGTTAGTTGCACATGGATGGTTTCCGATGCTTCATGCAGTGCCACTAGCCTGGAGGTGTAGGTATCTTTGATGAATATAGATACTCCCCCTCCTTTTGTGTTTCGGTCCGAGTTTTGGGGCCAAAACGCATGGTATGAGTTATAACCTGGTAGTGCTGGGGTGCTCTCAGGAGTCTTGAACCAGGTTTCTGTTACTGCACATACATCGATTTCCTCAATGCCAGAAGTCTAAACCTTAAGATGCACGCACTCGAGACTCTCCTCAGTATCGAGTAGCATTACCTTTAGTTTTTTTATCTTTGGGTTGTCTATGGAAGTGGGTTTGTCCTTTGAGCCTTGCCTAAAAAAGGCACTATGGGGGTGGCAAGAGCCTTGGCCAGTATACGAAAGCCTAAGGTTGACAGGTGCAAGCCGCCCCTAGCGAAGCAACGTGGCTTGTCAAACATGTCATCCCAGGCTGACAGACACTGGATCCCCTTTGAATGACACCAATACTTTAGCCAATTGTTGAAACTGATCATTTTGTCTTTATACTGTGGCATCATTCTTGGTGAGGGCAAGATGCTACTCAAGGTCAGGGACATACCAGCCTGGGCTACATGGTCAGAGAGCTCCTCTATGTCTCTTTTCATGTAGTCCAGGGAGGTACGTCTTAGGTCATTCACACCAGCATGGACAATGACGGAGTCATACTTGTACTTGCTTTGGAGTGACCTGAGTGCTTGCGTTATGTGGCGGATTGTGGCACCCGACAGGCAGCTTACAGTGACCTTCTCCTTGTTCAGTCTGGTGAGTGGGACGTCAGTGTGCCGGACAATAGAGTCCCCAATAACAAGTGTATATGGTGTGTTGTTTGGCCTTATGGGCTGTGACTGTGAGGCACACTGATTTTGTGAGATATGTGATTTGTGGGTATTGCTGAGGGGTGGCTGTTGCTTGGATATCTGCTTAGGAGGTCTTTGCTGTTTAGGCAGATTTTTATTTAGAGCCTCCGTGTATGTTTTTGTGTGTTTATGTGTTGGGTATGCAGATGCAATAGGTCTGTGTGAGACTGGATTTGTGGTGTGGGTGGTTACCTTTTCCTCCTGACTGACTGTGCCAGTCTTGGGTTGAGAGAGCTCTGCCTCCAGTTTGGCTGTGTAACTGCATCTCTCACATGTATTAGAGTTTGTTGGAAGGAGGAGAGGGTTGTCTGTGTACATAAGGCAATTGTAACATTGCCTCAAAATTCCCAGATTCACCAGCTGGACTGGAGAGTAACCTTGAAACTGACCCTTGGACATACCAGATTAGTATAGGGAACTGTTTTTTTTTACTGATCAGATTAGGGAAGGGAACTGATTTTTCACTTGATCAGGAAGGATCAATCGGGAGTCTAATACTTCTGAGAAGTCAAGGAGGGTGTAGTGCTTTAGTTAGTTGGTGTTTCCTCATAAGAGCTGAGCAAGTGCAGGGCTTTAGAAAGAGAATAGAGTGATTACTTTGAGAGTTTGAACAGTTCTAAGGGAAAAGGTGAAAAGCAGACTTTGTGGAGACTGGAATAGTTTAAACCTGTTTAGGCGGCGCTGCCCGACGCTGCTCAGTGCGCAAAACCACGCAAAAAGAGAGTTGTAGGGTTTTAAGAGAGAGAGATCAAGGAGTTTAGAATTGACCCAAAATGGCCAATAAAACTACAGCTTCTAGGTAGTAACCACTCCTCCAGGGACAGGCAGGCTGTTCAGTGTTAACCACTCCCACTGGTGAACACAGAGACTTCCCTTTAGCCCAAGCAAGCACTTGCCTTCTAGAAACTTCCAAATAGTTCAGAACAGAAAATCTGTAACTGAACTTTCTTAACTTTCAGAAAGTGGGGAAAAAAGCAAGATTTTTTTTTTTTTTTCTTTTTTGTTGTAGTTTAAAGGTAGCAGAGATACACAAGCAGCAAAATAATCACAACAGTGCAATAAATGACCCCACACTTGAGTGCTAAGCCAAAATCAGGTAAAAACCCATCTTGTGATATAGGGGTTGATATTTAAGCTGGTAAGCTTATTTATGATGCCAGTGGGATATTGTGTAGGTCCAGGTAGGCTGTGTGGACTACCTTGCCCTCATTTATGGCTTTGGTAACAGTTTCAAAGAAATCAACTAGGTTTAAGAGGCAAGATCTGCCCTTAACAAAGCCGAATTGGGTAGGGTCCAGTGTCTGGAGGCTCCCAATGTCTTTGTTTATGAGTTCCATGACAATACGCTCCATAGCTTTACAGACCAGACTAGTCAGGCTTATGGGGTGATAGTTTCCAGGGTCCGTTGTGGCACCACCTTTGTGAAGTGGGACCACTGTAGCTGTATGCCATTCTTTGGGTACATATCCTGTAGTAAGGCTAAGTTTGAACAGTGACTTAATGTGAGGGTTTGGTTCTTCTTGTAAGACACACCCTGGGACACCCTCCGGTCCCATAGATGCTGTGTTTTTTGCTTTGGAGAGGGCAGCTTTCACCTGTGCATCTGTGATGTCAGGGAGGTTACATTCAGTTGGGATAGGTGTTTGCTCCTTTGGGGGGGAAGGGGGGGAGAACTTTGTGCTGAATCTGTCTGCCAGGATGTTGGCTATGTCTGTAGGTTTGGTATATTTTGTACCATTATGCAACAATTCAGAGCATATCTGGGAGTTTCCGCCCATGTTTTTGACATAACTAACGAAGGCCTTGTGATTATCTTTAGTGTCTAGGGCAATTTTACTTTCAAAACTGGCCTTTGATGATTTTATGAGGGATCGAAGTTTCTTGCTAATACTGATCAGAGATGCGTTCCCTTTTTGGGATTTTGCTCTGTCATGTAGTAGCTTCCTCCTTCTGTTGTATAGCTTATTTATGGCCAGGGTCCAACAGGCCGGTCTTCTGTTTTGGAGGAGTGAGTCTTGGTTTTATTTGGGATAGCACGATCCATGCATTCCTGCAGGTGCTCATGGAATGCATTTGTAAAGGATTCTGCGGATTGGGCTGTATTATCCTCTGGCACAGGGGCTTTGAAGGATTCCACCTCAGTCTTGAGAAGTGCAAAGCTGGCTTTGGAGAAATTCTCTACAGTGATTTCCTTGGCTGGGGGTGGGGATGGGATATGGATGCCCAGGGAAATTTGTTTATGGTCTGATCTTACCAATGAGGGGTTTATCTCTGGTGTGGAACATAGAGTCCCCATGTTGGTGATGACCAGGTCCAATATGTTGTTCCCTCTTGTGGGAGTGGTGACCAGTTGTTCCATTGCCTTAGAGTTTATAAATTCAAGGAACCATTGGGCAAGGGTATTTGGCCTTGAGTAGTTTTCCCAGTCAATGTTTGGGTAGTTGAAGTCACCCAATAACATAGTGTTTGGAGAGACCTTCATATTCTCCAGTGTTCTCAGGAATGCCAAGTGGAGTTCCTGTAATAGGGAGGGTGTTCTGTAGCAGGCTACAAACTGAAAGGCAGTTTTGCCCGCTGTTAGTTGCACATGGATGGTTTCCGATGCTTCATGCAGTGCCACTAACCTGGAGGTGTAGGTATCTTTGATGAATATAGATACTCCCCCTCCTTTTGTGCTTCGGTCCGAGTTTTGAGGCCAAAACGCATGGTATGAGTTATAACCTGGTAGTGCTGGGGTGCTCTCAGGAGTCTTGAATCAGGTTTCTGTTACTGCACATACATCGATTTCCTCCATACTGAGGAGAGTCTCGAGTGCATGCATCTTGAGGTTTAGACTTCTGGCATTGAGTAGCATTACCTTTAGTTTTTTTATCTTTGGGTTGTCTATGGAGGTGGGTTTGTCCTTTGAGCCTTGCCTAAAAAAGGCACTATGGGGGTGGCAAGAGCCTTGGCCAGTATACGAAAGCCTAAGGTTGACAGGTGCAATTGTCAAGCATGTCATCCCAGGCTGACAGACACTGGATCCCTTTTGAATGACACCAATACTTTAGCCAATTGTTGAAACTGATCATTTTGTCTTAATACTGTGGCATCATTCTTGGTGAGGGCAAGATGCTACTCAAGGTCAGGGACATACCAGCCTGGGCTACATGGTCAGAGAGCTCCTCTATGTCTCTTTTCATGTAGTCCAGGGAGGTATGTCTTAGGTCATTCACACCAGCATGGACAATGACAGAGTCATACTTGTACTTGCTTTGGAGTGACCTGAGTGCTTGCGTTATGTGGCGGATTGTGGCACCCGACAGGCAGCTTACAGTGACCTTCTCCTTGTTCAGTCTGGTGAGTGGGACGTCAGTGTGCCGGACAATAGAGTCCCTATAACAAGTGTATATGGTGTGTTGTTT
This sequence comes from Protopterus annectens, assembly GCF_019279795.1. NCBI lineage: Eukaryota > Metazoa > Chordata > Ceratodontiformes > Protopteridae > Protopterus > Protopterus annectens. The sequence goes on from NC_056743.1 coordinate 1,048,728,001, forward strand.
GGCCTTATGGGCTGTGACTGTGAGGCACACTGATTTTGTGAGATATGTGATTTGTGGGTATTGTTGAGGGGTGGCTGTTGCTTGGATATCTGCTTAGGAGGTCTTTGCTGTTTAGGCAGATTTTTATTTAGAGCCTCCGTGTATCTTTTTGTGTGTTTATGTGTTGGGTATGCAGATGCAATAGGTCTGTGTGAGACTGGATTTGTGGTGTGGGTGGTTACCTTTTCCTCCTGACTGACTGTACCAGTCTTGGGTTGAGAGAGCTCTGCCTCCAGTTTGGCTGTGTAACTGCATCTCTCACATGTATTAGAGTTTGTTGGAAGGAGGAGAGGGTTGTCGTACATAAGGCAATTGTAACATTGCCTCAAAATTCCCAGATTCACCAGCTGGACTGGAGAGTAACCTTGAAACTGACCCTTGGACATACCAGATTAGTATAGGGAACTGTTTTATTTTTACTGATCAGATTAGGGAAGGGAACTGATTTTTCACTTGATCAGGAAGGATCAATCGGGAGTCTAATACTTATGAGAAGTCAAGGAGGGTGTATTGCTTTAGTTAGCTGGTGTTTCTTCATAAGAGCTGAGCAAGTGCAGTGCTTTAGAAAGAGAATAGAGTGATTACTTTGAGAGTTTGAACAGTTCTAAGGGAAAAAGTGAAAAGCAGACTTTGTGGAGACTGGAATAGTTTAAACCTGTTTAGGCGGCGCTGCTCAGTGCGCAAAACCACGCAAAAAGAGAGTTGTAGGGTTTTAAGAGAGAGAGATCAAGGAGTTTAGAATTGACCCAAAATGGCCAATAAAACTACAGCTTCTAGGTAGTAACCACTCCTCCAGGGACAGGCAGGCTGTTCAGTGTTAACCACTCCCACTGGTGAACACAGAGACTTCCCTTTAGCCCAAGCAAGCACTGGCCTTCTAGAAACTTCCAAACAGTTCAGAACAGCAAATCTGTAACTGAACTTTCTTAACTTTCAGAAAGTGGGAAAAAGGCAAGATTTTTTTTTCTTATTGTTGTAGTTTAAAGGTAGCAGAGATACACAAGCAGCAAAATAATCACAACAGTGCAATAAATGACCCCACACTTGAGTGCTAGGCCAAAATCAGGTAAAATGCAGTTTTTAGAGAAAAAAACGATTTTAAATTAAGTGCAACACAGGAAATGCAGTAAACAGGCTCTAGATGTGTTCCAAGTACTGTTACTGTTACAGATATAAACTTTAGCAAGCCAGAAAATGCTAAAAAGTAGGCGGCAAAGCAGTAAAACTTAACAAAAAATCAGAAGAAAATACTTAAAATCACAAAAGTGGCTCCTTTTCTTCTCCTCTCTGCATTTTCTCCTCTTGGTAGGTTCTTCAGCAACAACTAGCAAGCCTGAAAAGACGCCAAAACCACGAGGCAGCCTAGTTTTAAGAGAGAGAGATCAAGGAGTTTAGAATTGACCCAAAATGGCCAATAAAACTACAGCTTCCAGGTAGTAACCACTCCTCCAGGGACAGACAGGCTGTTCAGTGTTAACCACTCCCACTGGTGAACACAGTGACTTCCCTTTAGCCCAAGCAAGCATTGGCCTTCTAGAAACTTCCAAACAGTTCAGAACAGCAAATCTATAACTGAACTTTCTTAACTTTCAGAAAGTGGGAAAAAAGCAAGATTTTTTTGTTTTTTTCTTTTTGTTGTAGTTTAAAGGTAGCAGAGATACACAAGCAGCAAAATAATCACAACAGTGCAATAAATGACCCCACACTTGAGTGCTAGGCCAAAATCAGGTAAAATGCAGTTTTTAGAGAAAAAAATGATTTTAAATTAAGTGCAACACAGGAAATGCAGTAAACAGGTTCTAGATGTGTTCCAAGTACTGTTACTGTTACAGTTAAAAATATAAATGGGGTGGAAAGGGTTGTATGGCATAGCAGGATAGGGAAGAACAAACAGAGGGAATTGCACAATGGGAGCATAGAAGAGAGTGTAAGGTTGGGGGGGGAGTGGTAATATATATATATATATATATATATATATATATTGTGGGGATAGAGATCCAGTCTCTTTGTGAAGAGAGAAAGGATGAGAAGGAAGGTATAAGTTCATAGGTTGGTACTAGGCTATCAGCCCTAGGGCCTATACAAGCCTAGCCATAACAATTCCATGGCTATTTCTTCCTACAATATTTACTTCCCTGGATCCCTGTCTAGCAGGGTGGCTGATTTGATCCCCAGGGTGAATTTCCTATCTTTCATCCAATTGTCAAGGTTCCTTTTGAAGAGGGCCAAAGAGGTGCTCTGCTTGACATGTATGGGCAGTCTATTCCAGAGTCTGGGAAGTCTGTGGGTCAGGAAACTATCCCTCCTGCATGTTTTGTTCCTTGTGATGACAAGGTTTAGATCCCTGGAGCATGTGGCTCTGAGGGATTGGGATTTCTTTAATTGTAGCATGTCCTACAGCTCTGGGATTGACATGTCCTTGTATGTTAAGCAGAGATCGCCTCTGAGTAGACGATATGTGACAGTATAGCTGGAGTTTTTTTAGACGGTCAGCATAGGGCATCTGCTTTAGGCCTGTGATTCTTTTAGTGGGGTATTTCTGTGGCCTTTCCAGTTGTTGCAGATGTCTTGAGAGGTACATACCAAACGGGGCATTGTATTCTATAATGGGTCTAATGAGGGATGAGTACAATGGGACAATGACCTCCCTTTTTCTGGATGAAAAGCACTTAATGATGAGGTGTGCCACATAGAAGGATTTCCTGACTGTTATGGCGATGTGGTTATCAAACTTGAGATCACTGTCCACCTGTGTCCCTAAGTCTCTTATCTCACTTTCAGTGTTTAGTGTACTGCCACCTATGTGACAATTCATGGGTACATGTTTTTTCCCAAAGGGGATAACTATACATTTCTTGGCATTGAGCTTGAGCCCATGGCTTTGGCACCAAGCATCTGTTTCTGTAAGGCCCTTTTGTAGAATATCCACATCATTTGGGGATTCAGTAATGGCTCCCAATTTGCAGTCATCTGTGAACTTTGTTAGCCAGAGTCCCTTAGTGTTGGCCTGTACTTCAGAGAAGTTGATGCCAAACAAGAGTGGTCCCAGGACGGAACCCTGAGGTACTCCACTTGTCTGGAGCTGGATTTGTAGTCTGCTACTTTTACAGTGTGGGTTCTCTCAGTAAGCCACTTGGCAACCCATTGAGTGACGTAAGGATCAATACCCAGCTTAGTAATTTTATCTATGATTCCAGAGTAGGGGATGGTGTTGAAGGCCTTGGCGAGGTTCAGATAGGCTGTGTGGACCGCCTTACCCTCGTCCACAGCTCTGGAGACTGATTCAAAGAAGTCAATTAGGTTCAGGAGACAAGATTGCCCCTTCACGAACCCAAACTGGGTGGGGTCCAGTGCTTGAAGATTGCCAATGTCTTTGTTTATAAGTTCCATGATAATACATTCCATGGTCTTGCAGATCAGGCTCATCAGACTGATGGGGCGGTAGTTCCCAGGATCCAAGGTGGATCCCCCATTGTGGAGTGGGATAGCTGTAGCTGTGCGCCACTCACTGGGCATGAAGCCTGAGGTGAGGCTATGATTAAACATGACACTTAGGTGAGGTGCCAGTTCATTCTGTCGTTCATGTAGTACACAGCCCAGGATGTCATCTGGTCCCATGGATGCTGTATTCTTAGCTTTGGAGAGTGCAGTTTTTACCCGTGTGGCCATGATTACCAGAATTTGGCAATCTTTCGGTACTGAGATGGGCCCTTTAGGGGGTAAGAGGGGGGTGAAGTTGGCACTAAATCGATCTGCCAGGATATTGGCAATATCCTTGGGATCAGTATATTTAGTGCCATTCTATTGTAGCTCAGAGCAGATCTGAGCATTGCCATTTAAATTCTTGACATAGCTATAGACTGCCTTGTGGTTGTCTTTGGAATCTTTTGCAATTTTATTTTTGTAACTAGCTTTGGTGGATTTTATGAGGGATCTCAGCTTCTTACTGCGTCTGGTAAGGGAGTATTTTGTATCCTGGGATTTTCCTCTTTTCTGCAACAGTTTCTTCCTTTTGTTGTAAAGTTTGTTTATGGCAGGGGACCACCAGATTGGCTTCTTTTTTTTGGAGGAGAGCATCTTGGTTCTATTTGGGATGGCACAATTCATGCATGAGTGGATGTACTCATACAGTGCCTTAGTGTAGGTTTCTGTAGTCGAACTTTCAGTTCCCGTCTGCATGGGTGTCATGAGGTTTGTCACTTCTGACTTGAGTAGCATGAAGTTGGCTTTGGAGAAGTTTTTTTACGGAGGTTTCCTTACTGGGGGATGGGGGAGGGATGTGAATGTCAAGGGTGATTAGCTTATGATCAGACATGACCAACAAGGGGTGACCATAGGTGTGGAGCATCGATTTCCCATGTTGGTAATGACCAGGTTTAAGATATTAGAGCCCCTGGTGGGACTATGGATTAGCTGATCCAGGGCATTGGAATTTATGAATTCTAAGAACCGTTGGGCAAAGGTGTTGGTACACAAGTAGTTTTCCCAGTTAATGGCAGGGTAGTTGAAATCACCCAGTATTAGGGTGTTTGGTTGTATCCAGTATGTTTAGAAAGGTGTAGTGAGACTCTTGGGGCATGGTGGGGGATCTGTAGCAAGCTACAATTTGGATTGCAGTCTTACCTAGTGTTAGTTGCACCTGGAGAATTCCAGACACATTGTGTTGGGTAACTAGCCTGGTGGTGCGAATATCCTTGGTGAATATGGACACTCCTCCACCTTTAGTGTTTCGGTCCTGGTTTGGTGGCCAAAAAGTGTGGTAAGAGTTGTAGCCTGGTATTGCAGGGGTGCTCTCTGGAGCCTTGAACCAGGTCTCAGTTACTGCACAGATATTGATTTTCTCCATTTTTAGGAGAGCCTCGAGAGAGTGCATTTTGAGGTTTAGACTTCTAGCATTGAGTAGCATTACCTTCAGATTTTGCATGCTTATACCTGTTATGGTGGTGGTTTTGTCCTTTGAAGTTTGCCAAAAAAAGGCACTATAGGGGTGGCAAGAGCCTTAGCCAGTAACCTGAATCCCAGGGGCAACAGGTACAGACCATCTCTGGCAAAGCATCGTAGTCTGTCAATTATGTCATCCCGGGCAGACAGATACTGGATCCCCTTTGAATGACACCAGAAGCTTAGCCAATTGTTGAAGTCAATCATTTTGTCCTTATACTGTGGTATCATTCTGGGTGAAGGCAGGATGCTACTCAGGGCTAGGGTCATACCTGCCTAGACCATATGATCCGAAAGCTCTTCCATGTTTCTTTTCATGTAGTCCAGGGAGGTACGTCTCAAGTCATTCACTCCAACATGGACAATGACAGAGTCATATTTGTACTTGTTGTGGAGTGACTTGAGTGTGTGCGTTATGTGGTGGACATTGGCACCTGACAGGCAGCTGACTGTAATTTTCTCCTTGTTCACCCTGGTGAGTGGGACATCAGTGTGCCAGACTATAGAGTCACCTATGACTAAAGTGTTGGGTATGTTGTCTTGCATTAGGTGCTGTTGCTGAGTGGCACACTGGTGTTGTGAGCTATGTGACACTGGTTGTGATGGGTGTTTGTGTTTCAGCTCTGGAGGTTCTTGTTGCTTGGGCAGGTTACTGTTCAGAGCCTCTGCATATGAGGGTTTAGTGTTGCTATGTGAGGGTGCTGGTGGTGTGGATTTAGAAGGGCTATGTGTTGCTTGAGGTGTAGTGCAGGTGTTAACATTCTCCTTTTGTCAGTCTAGCCCAATCTTGGGTGGAGAGAGCTTTGCTTTTAGTTTGGCTATGTAAGTGCATCTCTTGCAGGTTGTAGTGTTGGGTGGTAGTAGGAGAGGGTTGTCTGTGTACATGAGGTAATTGCTGCATTGCCCCAGTATGCCCAGATTCACCAGGTGGACAGGAGATATCACCGGAAGCTGACCCTTGGTCATGCCTGCTTTGGTGCTTTTTTTGTAAAGTACAAGAGCTGTTTTCCCTTACCTTAGCAAGATACTTTGCAATTGTAGGCTGTTTAGTGCCTATGATTAATTTCTCCTTATTAACAAGGAGAATTGAGTGCTTGTATCAGTTTAAGGCTTCCTAGTGCTTTCCAGCAGGTTTTAGAGCAAGTGGTAGTCACAGGGATGCTTAGAGGTAAGATGAAAAAAAATGGTTTATCCTAAACAAGCAGCTGCGGTGGTGCAGCAGTAGCATTGTCACCTCATAGCAAGAGGTTCTCTCGTTTGATTATCGGCTGGAGTGCCTTCTGTGTGCAGTCTGCATGTCCTCCCCATGGTCGAGTGGCATTCGAAAGACATGCGTGAATGGGCATGCCTTCATTGAAGGTTGGGCATCGGGCTGGCACCTTGGCACCATAAAAATCTAATGCCAATCATCAGCGGACCAGAGTTCCGCTGTGGCAACCCCTAACTGTGAAAAGCCAAAAGAAGAAGAACAACAACTGCAGTGTGCACTAGAGGAGTTAGATGTGAAAGTAGGTAACTTAAAAATGTAAAATGGTGTGAAGAAGGAGTAGGAGAGTTTGCTGCAGCATGCAGAGAAATATGGTGCACACAAATGGGCTAGTTTCTTATGCACAAGGTTGCAAGTTATAAGGTATGGAAATGCACATACAGACCATATAAAATGATGACTAAGAGAGATGGAACATGCATGGGATATGGGGCAGGACACAGTAAGATGGGGGTACACCAGGCAGGAGAAAGAGCAAGGAGCTGGGCAGAAGCAGTGTGCCAGAGCAACCCAGAAGGCAACCTACCAAGAACCATTTTCAGCTGATGGCTGCAGGTAGGTAATGATGAGGGCTGTCTCCCCCTCTGTTGGTCTCATGGCAAGAGCTCAGTGCTCCAGCAAATCTACTATCTGCTGCAAGAGGTCTTCTTTGTGGTCATAGTGCTGAATTACACTATGGTCAACTTCCTCTGCAACACCTACTGCAGCTGTTGGAGGGTGGGACATGGCCACCCAGCTGAGAGTGGCTTGCAGTGTTGAAGCACCTACATTCTTCTGACACTGTACTAGTCATGAACTATGACAGAGTCAGGGGTTGCTAGATCTGCCTGGGCCTCCCCTTCCTCTTCAAGTGGGCCTGCATAGTAGAAAGAAAATGGGAATATCACTTTAAGTATAAGATGTCACTGAAACTCAGTGAACTTTAAAGCCCACAGTAAGCCGACACATGCTGCATGCTGCCAATCCTTCCTGCCTCCTGTGACACCTCACTTTTCAAGAGCTGAAAGAAAAAAGATCAAAGTATAAAACTGCAAAAGTGGTACCTAAGCAAAAAGCAAATGGACCTAATGGAAAAACAAAGAGTTACAACACATCTTCAGGCTCCCAGTGTTATAGAACTTTCTGCTGGAAATGAATGAGGTCACTATAACAGTGCCTGCACAAGTCTGCAGACCTGAGAATATCTTTGGACTTACTCAGTTTCAGGCCATGCCCATGCCAGGTGAACACCCTTCTGAAGATACCGACCCAATGACCCAGATATTACTGATGGAAACCTTGGGAAGAAGATAACAAAACATCTTTGCCAATTTCATGCACTACATGGAAGAGTTATATTTCTTGGTGCTACCATTCATCTCTGTCTTGCAGGGTGTCAGATACCAAATGTTGGGGTAAAGTAGCAGACAGTTGCATATACCTACATATTTGAGAATCACATCTGCACAACAGTCCGTGGCCAAGTGCCATGGCATGTGCATCCACGTCATCTTGAGCACTAGCCTTAGCTATGAATATGCCAATTCCTCCCTGCATCTGTTGTGTTTGAAAGGCTGAATAGCTTGAAAGCAACATCATGTGTTTAATATACATATATGCTGAGAAGCTACTTTTGCCTGAGACATACACTGACAGTTCATAAAATAGCAAAATTTTGTGCCCTTTTGGCATATTGGTTACAATCACTTTGCAGATCACAGTAAAGTAATCAGTGTGATTTTGGAGACTATCAAGCAGTAGGTAGTAATAGTATATTGGTAAGGTGTATAGTTTCCATTCTGACAGTGCTCACTTATGCCAAGGCCGTAATACAACAGTAGGCATGTTTCTTGGTAAACATGTATCTGCTTTTGCAGTATGTTACGTCTAATTTATTTTTATTTTCTTGAGTACCCTACTGTAGTAGGGTGTAGACATGTAATTAATGGGTGGTTGGGGGAGAATGATTCATGCCATATCTGCAGACTGTATTAACTGTTACCATTAGGCATTTATCTCGGGTGCAGCTGTATGGGTTAACAGACTGGTGTCTTTGCACTATCCTGCTTGCTGTACTGTTGCTGTACCCAGCCCTGCAAGAAACATGCTGTGTGTTGGGGGAGCTCAACTATACCATGTCAGCACACCCTTATACAGACTAAATCCTGTCAAGACAAGTTCTGTGGTATATCAGCAGCCCTCATAGGACATGCATTCTGGGAAAACTTTCCTCTGTGGAAAAGGCACATTGCTATTACTTGTACATACATCCTGACCTAAGTGTATATAGTCATTTATTCATTATTTCAGGGGCACCAGGACTTCAAAACAGGAAAGACAGAGGAAGCAGAAGTTATGAAAACAAAATCTTGCTACAGGCACCCCTCTTGTAAGGCTGCACACCTACTTGGAAAAGGTGATCACAGCAACAGCTCAGGGACCAGATTTGGCAACCTATGATGAAAGTTATTGGTGTGGTGGGTAGGCAAAACTGCACCATGTCCCATTCTTGACACGGGATGACCAACCTGCTTAACCATGCCAAGTGGAAGGCATGTGCTCAGGAAATAAATGTCACATGGTGTGGTCCTCCATGGTTCACAAGGCTAAAGGAAGTGAAGGAGATTCTCATCTCATTAGCAGGAGAAACTGTAGCTGCACTGATACCAGATGAAGCTTGGGGATGTTGGTGCAGGCCTAGCCCATCACATCCATGTCTCAGAGCAATGTAGATGAGTTAGTAATATCTCCTATAGGTTTGCATATACCAGTACTGCACATACCGGGTTTATCCTAAAAAGCTGAGCACAGTGTATGTTTCATTTCAAAGGTACAGCTGCATTGCAACAGGTAGTATATACCAGAGAAGGTAGGGTTAAATAATAAAGATTTTTATACATATGGACTCTCACCCTGCATGTCATAATGTCAGTCTTGTAGCACACAGTAATGAGTTCACTATGGCTTCCTGTCTGTTATGCAATCACAGGTGTAAGTAACAATGTACAAGTGGTATCAGGGGCTACAATGGGGCACGAGGCTGATGTTGTTTGCACTGCAAAATCTGGTTATGCTGATACCAAGATAGAGGGTCATGTGTCACAGTCTGAGAGCAGAGTAGCACTTGTGTGTTTCACTTATGGGTGGTGAGCTTCCATCCATAGAGGGTCATGTGTCACAGTCTGAGAGCAGAGTAGCACTTGTGTGTTTCACTTATGGGTGGTGAGCTTCCGACCATTGAGGGTCATGTACAGTTAGACTTGCTGAACTGCCTGTTGCTGTACTGGTACAGTGTGCACCTTCTCTTGTGTGAGAGTGATCTCCATGGCCAAGAAAATCAAGAGACCTTTTCCTGTGCCTGAAACAGCAGCTTCTGAGGGGCACTCTGCTTCTACTATGGTCATCCCTCACCAGGCCAGAAACACATGGGTACCTCATATTATCAGCAGTCACAAATTTCTTATAAGCATGGAACACTGGGGATAAATCAACAGCTGTGAAGGATTGCCATCCAGGCACAACTTGTTACCACATGATTTACCATGAAGCTGGCAAATGTGTTACGTGGCATTTATGAAAATGCCACCTATCACAGTCTTTAGCTCCTTGTAGACATAGTGTGCAGACATCACCATACACGTGATGTGTGGTGGCACATGTCACCTCCATCTTTTCCTGTATGCAGAGACTTGCCTCCTGTTTGGCTGAACTGCTGGTTTTGTCTGTAGCAGAGATAAGGTATGAACACAGGGATGCTGTGTACATGGGCCCCTGCAGAGGTACACTCACCAGATGTGTCTGTAGCTGTCAAAAGGCCTGCCTCCCCTTGCTATGTGCAGTGATGAATACCTATCTACAGGAGAACAACTCATCAGCAATGAGTTAAAGTGCCACACCCCTGTCATTGGTTCTAGCTTTAAAGAAGGGTGTCTGGCAAATGTTGTGATACAGACACATACCAGAGGTAATGCTTCTATTTCTTCATGATCATATTATGCAGCACAGTGCATACTGCTGCCATCCTCCTGGTTGTTTCTGTTGGCTATTTTAATGCTCTACTCAAAGTACTGAGGCAGACAAATAATGCAGTCATTATCCCAGATATGCATTCAACTGTGTTCCATGTCTGGACATGCGCAATAATCTATTTCATCTCTAATACACTTTTGGGTGGGAGGGGTAGCCAGCATCATCTGCAGAACGCAAAGCACACATTTTTTTTCATGAGGGATTGCCTACATGGATTGTGTGTGCATGTATCAGCACATTTCAATGCAGTATGTCAACATGTACCAGCAAGGTGGTGCTCAGGGAATGTACAGGTCTGAATATGGGAATTGTGTGCACTAATGACACTATACTATTACAATACCAGTACCATAGCTTATGAGGTGGTACCCTAAAATGACTGTAGTACATGGAGCACCACAATTACTGACTAAAATCAGGAAAGACAACTTTCTTAAGCACAGTTTTCATCGATAAAAGTGCTGTTAAGTTCTAGTCTCATACTAAAGCATAAAATGTGGTTACCACAGAACAGTGATAAAAAGCCAAAACAGCTTTAAAAGCTGTGAAGGCTTCTTTTTTGTGTGGGACAGCATGAGGTGTATTATAGCTTTTAAAGCTGGTACAGGGTCAAAGGTGCACTCTGCATCTGGCCACTGAGTGTGTGTATGTGTGTGTCAGTGCTAAGTAGGTTACAGCTTTCAGAACTGTGATGCATTTAGCACTCCTGCACTTTTTCCTTTCTCTCTGTATGTAAAAGCTCCATGCATCGAGTTGTAATATATCTGCAAAATCAACATCACAATTCACCTCTTGTGTTTTATTTCACTCCATTATGGAGGAACATTTATTGATTTATATTACTCAAACATGTAACAGCCTGGTTATGATCAGAGACCTGATCATAATGCTCTATAAATTGAACATTTTTGAAAAAAGAGCTACAGCTACCAAACTTACACTGGCACATTTAAACTGGATCTCAGCTTTAGTAATGTCTACTGTTCTTATGTTAAACCTACAAAATAAGTATTGATTTACACATCATAAATATAGCAATAATCTTATTCAAAAATGTAGGCATAAATGTGCATTTCACTACCTTTAAAGTATGTGTAACCATAGGTAGAAGGAATATTTTCACTTTATTCTAAGGAAACTATGTTAAATAGTATAGTTTTGTATATTTACAGTAATCTATCATGTTTTACAAATAAAGATTCATTTGGTAGAAGACTTTGCTTACAGGGGTGACCTAAGTTTGTCTGGTTTGTGACTTGCTCAGTCACACAATGTGCAAATGAAGCGTGAGCTTTTCAAACTCAAGACAATCACTATCAGTTCAGTGGTCTGAGCTGTAGTGCCACAAGTTGTTACATGAATTGTACCAAAAGTGACCAGTCTATAGGCAAGAAATACTTTCTGTAATCTTGTGAGGAAAAATACATTTCATGCTGAAAAATAACCACTGTTATGTGTAAAAGTAGTGATTTAAATGTGTATGTGAAAACGTAGGTATTTTGAGCATGATACAATGAGGATTGAAGGTTGTCTGCAGCCTGTCTGCGTGTATTCCTAGTAACATGTAGACTAGCATTCCCTTTTGCTAATGTCCACTACAAAGTCAGTTACTGTGACTCTAAAGAGATAGTGATTGATATCAGTTGTGTTTGTATATACATAACACACACACACACAAAAACACACGTATATGTGTCTTTTTTTTAACTTTTGTGTATTCTGTGTGGAAAATACTTAAACACCGTCACCCATGAAGACATGCACATTCCTGATGCTTCAGTGCTACAAAGCTGGGAAAACATTACAGTCACTACTGTAGAAGATAAATACGTTTAAGAATATTTAATAATTACCATGCTTATATTTGACCTTCTAATCAGAAGCCATCTAAATATGCTGTTGCACAATTTGATCCAAGGGTTAATAACTTCATTTTCACACCCAGATTCTGACTTATTTCTTTGCTTGATTATAGGTTTCCCAAGAAAACAACAATTGGTTTGTTAAACTTGAATGCAACTGCTCAGATATGGTAGTAGTACGAAGAACTGCAAAACAGGAAGATGTTTGGAGAGAGAAAGAGAGCAGGAGAAACATGATTTTAGAATGAAAATATCCCATTTTTATTTGTTTGCAGTAACAAAAAATGAAAAATAGATTATTTTAGGTATCATTTTTTATTTGCATATCCAACTTAATTAAACAAATACATATTTCTAAGACCATGGTTAGGGGTGAAGCCTGGTATCTTGGTAAATAGTCCATACTTGCTTAATGGGTATCTCTGCTGAAAAAAACATTGTCCCTCTCCTTCCTGGTCAAAGCAAATAAGAATCCAATTTTCCTATTTGTCCCTTTTAATAAATCTGAGGTTCTAAGTTGTCCCCTTTTAATGTAGAAAAGGGGAATGTGAGAGTGTTAAAAGACCTTGGTGTTATAAAGGGCTGTCTTTAGTTCTACAGGCCAGAGATGCCAGAAGTTGATAAATTACACTAAATAATAGTTTGGAAAGCCAGAAAGTCTTTCCTGGCTCATGCATTTGCTGTAAGTTGTGGATTGTGCACGTTCTTGAATAGACTGCCAACTTGATAGCGCTTTAAGCCAATCAATATATAATTTTAATCTTGGTTTTCCTGCTGGCTTTTACTTTAATTGCTTTTATTCTATGAATTATGCTATTGTATTAATTCTTTCATTGCCAGCTGCCACGTGCAAGTCTTAAATGTAGGGGAAAAAAAAGATTTTTTTTCTGCCAATAGCTAAGGCTTGTTATTTTCTACATGATTGTACTGAACTTTACAGAAAGAACACACAGCAGATTGTATTTGTGCATATGTTATTCACATCTCAGTGTAGCGGTGACCTGAGCTCCTGTCTAAGACATCAAGTAAGATACAAACCCTTGAAGATTAATAGGTTTTATTTGTATATAATAGCGGAGGTAGGAGGAGAGAGATTCATATATGCAGCCCTATGTTACTGTATGAGGTCACAAAGCAGTAGACGATTAAGCTGCAGGTAGCCTTCTAAAGTATGATGAGAGGGATCCATGAAGATGTTGCTGAAGACAGCTGCACATTTAATAGAAAGAAGTGTCTGTGTGATGCATCGAAATAGTGTTTGCATTAATCACAAAACCAGCTTGCCTCTGCTATGCCTCCTGGGCAAAATGTTAACTTATTCAGCTTCTGCTGTGTGACCTATTCCTTCAAAAATCCAAGGCCACCCAACCCTTGTCTGTGCTATGCCATGCAGGATTCTTCATGAATCACAGAGCAAAACATTAAGAAAGAAATGATCTGTCAGGGGAAGATACTGATAATCTGAACTTGGAACCACAAATCACAGTTTTGCAGTGCATCTCCATTCAGAATCTTGCATTTTGCCAGTTACTTATGGATTTTCTGACACAGAAGTATCTTCATAGGTACATTCTGTGCTAAGTTTAGATGATAAAAATTGTGTTTTATTTAAAAGAAGTTATCATTATATCATTATAATTACCTGGCTACTTTTTCATCCAGGATCAGTGGACAAAATCTTTGCTCTAGAAGTAAACTTCCCACTTTATACCAGTGAACTCGAAGGCTACTATCATGTTCAGCTGCTGGGAGCATCTCCGCATTTTTCACCAGGAATATGTTCTCCCACTTCTGAAGCTACAATTGTTGAAGGAGCCAGGATTCTGAATCTGGGTCAGTGAAGTAGGGTACCTAAGGTGACAGAGAGCTTATGAGAGACAGCATTTTATATGAAATAGCGGGGAAAAGCACAAAACAAACAAACATTTTCATCATTCACAGAGATGGATAGTCTAATTAGATAAAAATTCTTTATCTGTGGAGAACCAAATGACTCCAGCTGTTCTAAAAGATACTGTTAAAACTATACAGATATATATGTATTTGTGTATGTGTGTGTATGTGTGTGTATGTGTGTGTGTGTGTGTGTGTGTGTGTGTGTGTGTGTGTGTGTGTGTGTGTGTGTGTGTATATATATATATATATATATATATATATATATATATATATATATACACACACTCACATGTATAAAGGCTTCAAATCCCCTTGATACTTGCAACAGGAAAACATTTGATGGAGTTCTCCACATCCTAAGATGCCAAAGGATATTGGCAGCATTGCTTTGAAACATGTAAGTTAATGTTTTAAAAGATCAAGGTTGTGCTTAGAAAAGCAAGTAATGATGTAGATACCCTTCACAATGCAGTAGCAGTAGTGATAAATGCACTAAAGGAAGAATGTTCTCAGAAATAATATAAAACAGCTGGGAAACACAATGAGATATTTGCTTGTGTAAGTCATGTTTTCCAAAACGTATTGCAAGGTAAATCCTGCCCTGTACTTTGAGTAATTTGCAGTTCTAAGTTTGACTCCTTCAGTCTAAAACTACAGTTTATGTGAGTCTGATCAAGTCACTTAACCAGGTACTGTTCCTTTGTCACATGTAGCCGAGCCTAGAAGAGAACACAGATATCAAATGAATAAAGTACTGTCTAATGGAGACACAGTAGGCTGAATTTCCAATACATTGGGGCAACAGTGTGGAGTCCTAAAACTATAAATGAACTGTAACACCATTGTGTACAGAATGCCATATAATAACTACAAGGAACTTAAAACATCCATCAGCCTAAAATATGTCCTTTGATTAGTATGGAGGAGTTACCCCAAGGCAGATGTAGCATGGACCTGTAAAACTAACTGTGTGCAAACTACTCTTAGGCACATGTAGGCTAGATACCAAAGTACCTCCTGAAATAGTAATGAGTATATAACTGTGGAAATAGGTAGTCTAGTACTGTAATGCATGCACCAGCATCCAGGTGTTCTGCATAAACGTATTAATACAGCAAAAAATGCACCTGTAAAACATCAAGTATTAAACAGCTGTTATCTTCATCATTAACAGATGTTTGGAGTAGAACAGTCATCCAAATCAGTAGCAACCATGAACTCTGATGATATGCAAGGCAATGGCCTGTGCAAAGGATGTGCCTAATCAGTAACCATTTGAAATGCCAACACCTGCTAGAGTGAGTCCCGAAACATAGAGAGTGAATGGCCAAAATAAAGGACTTACATTTATTAAGTCTAAGATGTCATTTCTCTGAATATTCTCGGAATATTGAAGCTTTTCTCCAGGGGTCTCCACTGATAATGGGCCACAAGCCCAGCTGGACCAACCTGGTTAATAAATGCCAATAAATAAATATATTCCCTTTTCTCCAAGGTATTGTGATCTTGGAATTGATATGACTATATAAATATATACATACATATCTGTGTGTGTTCGGGGGGGGGGGGTGTGGGGGCCTGCCACCCTGCTAAAAGAAGTTTTATGGAAAAGAGCGATTTTTGAGTTTTTGCTTTGCATAACTCAGCATTTTGAGTGCTGACATTTTAATAGGGAGCCCATTCGTTCTGCATGCATGTGTCAGCATACACAGGCAAATTCCTTCATTGGCTACCTTCTCACGCTGAACCTTGCTACACCAAATATACTGGCACCACCACTGAAAAATGTAGCTTCAGAAGACTCCATGCTAGGTAAGGCTGATTATGTATGTAACATGATATGAATTCTAGTATATCAAAGGTATTCCAAGATACATCACCCGAAAATCACAGTTGCATATACTTTATTCTGAGTTAAAACCTGTCTATGCATTTTACAGAGTTAAATGCTATATTTTCAGGGCACAGTATGGTTTGTCAGCGTATATCTTATTAACAAAATGCCATGTGCATTTCAGCATAGGTTTTAGACTGTCATTATCTTAGTATGTCAGATAGTTTTGTTTTCTCTGAGTTAATGTGACTTGGGGAGACAGGAAAAGATGATTCTGTTTTTCAAACCTTTTCCTTTTTGATTAATTTGTGCAACGCTGGAGTCAGTATATTTAGAGACTGTGGGTGTGGGGATAGTTTAGTACTTTATGTGATATTATACATTTCAGTGTTTTGTGTTAGCACTGTGCTATAGTTTAGATGCTTAATTTATGATATTGCGCATATTGAGTTATAGAGATACCCAGTGCTTATTTACAGATCCAAATTTCAGATATTTTTATTTTGTCTGTCATTGATAAACTCCGCAGTGTTTGAAATATATGTTCATAGTACTTACTAAATTCCATTATTGATTTCAAAGTTATATGTGTTATGCAGTTATTCAGAATTTCAGATGATGTCATGCAGCTCATACATTTGTAAGCATAGATCATATATTACATATTACATTATGAAACAATGGATGGCACAGATAGGGGCACATTAGGGCACCAGTACCAACTGAAACAAGGTTAGGAGAGTAAGTTGGGAGGTATGTGCCATGCACGCTACATACTAATTAAAGATAATGAGCATATTGTTTGCTAACCACCTTAGCTGTGCATGATACAATACCCTAGGACATTTGGCAGGTTCTGTTTATTATTGTGGAATTTTATTTATTTTAGCAATATTTGGTAAACTTGGACCACTATACAAATGCATATATGTTGCATGTTGCGTATGCTGCTAGTGTTCTCTGATGTTTGCATTAAAACTGTGAGTACATACCACTCAACCTCTTAGCAGAAGAAATCTGGACAAAAACTAAAATAAAGGGGGGGGGGCAAAGTCCCAGAAATAGTGACAGAGTTTAAATATTGCTCTTATAAACTTAAAATGTTGCTAGAATAACAGATTTTGCATTAGCATGCATTTTTCTGAAGGATATGAAGTCTGAAAGCCAAATGTATGTAATTATTTAGTGTCTTTAGTCCTTAATGATTTGCCAGAAAACCACAAATTTTATGAATATCTGACCAAAAATATGAATCAAACATCTGGACATTCTGCAAAAGTCTGGGCAGTTTATAAGCATTTGTGAGTGCATCTTTGGGTGGCCAGACTTCACAGAGGATACATAGTGATACAGATCAGATAAATCAGCTGCTAGAAAGCACTGCCCATGTGCACAGCCATAGGTTATAGTGTGAACATAGAGAGCTGGTGCAGTGGATATGGACAGCCACACATGAGGTGCCCTCACTGATGCTGCTGTACCATCGTTTGTGCACCAAACAGAAGGACAGGATGGGGTGGATTTGCAGCAGGACTCCAATTCATTCATTCAGGAAGTACATCATGATGGTGTTGAGAGTGACGGCTTTATACATTGGGAAGACTCTGTTGGGATGGGTTGCAATACACACAGCATTGCAGCTGTTCATGGTGTATCTCATATGGTTATAACCATGCATGATACCACTGAAAGATGCCATACAGACCTTGTGCAGAACAGTGATGAATATTGCCACTGTAAACTGATGACAGGACTGTTAAACATTTCAGATGCCATTTAGTCTAAACACTAGATATTAGCCCTGACTTGTGCTGTTTGATATATAGTCCTGTCATAGACTGCCCCACCTAGTCATACTTGGTGGCACATGGCATATGCGTGGTTGGTCACAACCGGAGCCTATGCTGAGAACACATACACTGAATCAGTCTCCTATGTCTCATCCTCATGGTCTCTTAGAGATCTCAGTCACGCCATAACAGGGCTGGGCCCTGAGATCTGGCCTTCAATCACAATCTACAAACACCTCTCCCATACATTGCTTACCACTCTTGAGACCCCTGCAAGCTAGTTTTTCAGTTGTGGCAGGGCAGTTAAACCTGATCTTTGCCTGAACCATGCTGGTTTTCCCTGTCATTGTGAGTTTTTTCATTAATATAGCCACCATTACTTATACTCCAGCCAGGTGTGTGCATGAAAACTATGTCCTTTGCGTACCATTTTACCTGAAGAAATGATGTTGCTCTACCTGAAACCTGTATGACATAATGATAATGCCAGAAAGCTCTGATGTAGATAACATAGCTTTTAGCACGTTTTTTTTCTTTTTTTTTTTTTTTGCATAATTGCAGTCAATGATAGCATTGTTTCTGTTGTACATTATTATTTCAGGTGTTTCCTAATTTATATATTTACAAATTAAAGCAAAGTGTGTTGTTAACAGGTACAGAATCAAGCATAAAAGCACAATTAGACAATGAAGCTTGCTATGCCTTTCATTTGCAATCTGCAATTGCAGGCATTCTTTGAGGCACTTGCAGAGTACGTATAGCTGTGTGCTCCAAGTGTAGATTGTTTTAGAATTTGACCTACAATTTATGTCACAGCTATTCGTCTTTGAAATCCCACAGGACAAGTGCATACCAGATACTGATTTATACATAGTTAGATTTGTTCCATTTGATAGTAAAACTCCCTAGTAATGCAGACTCCCTTATCCTAAACCTAAGCTTTCTGTCAGCTAAGTATACATCCACCTTAAGCTTAAAGCAACTCAATGATCCAGTATTTTTTACGTCATCTGGTAATATATTCAATAATTGTGATAACGGTTATAAGATATAGTAATCCCTCTTAGCTGTTTTGTTAATTTTAATCTTATATGCAAGGCTAATGATAACTGTTGCTTGGATACCGTTCATTCGTAATTTTTAAAGGGAAGATCTATATAATATAATATAATATAATATATAAATTCATCTTTTTAAGCCTTTGATCCACAAACCAAATTGTTTATGTTTATTGATTTTGTGATCCTCCTTTGTATGTGTTTTTAGCATGCCAGTCAGCGGAAAATGATCGACTTTAAGAACTGGCTTAGCTACTGCTGGTATTCCAAAGGGGTCCAATATCTGTCAGCCTGGGAGGACATGGTTGATGGTCCACACTGCTTTGCCAAAGATGGTCTTCATTTGTCACCTCTAGGCTTTCCGATATTGTCCAAAACATTATCTACCCCTATAGTGCCTATTTTAGGCATTGCCAAACAGACAAGCTTTCCAACATAACAAAAGCTACACAGGACAACTTTAAAGGTGCTACTGCTGAATGGTAGGAGTCTCAACAAGAAACTGCACTCCCTGGAAGGTGTCCTCACCCTGAATAATGCTGACATCAGAGCAGTTACTGAAACATGGTTCAAAGCCACAGAAAGCAATCTGGCAATGCATGGCTATAATGCCTTTCATACTTTCCAACCACCCACTGACTATGAAAGAGCATAAGATGGAGGTGTATCTATCTACATAAGGGAAAAGCGCACCTCAAGGATGGTCAAACAATATGACATGCTTGAGCTACTCTATGTCCAGCTAATCATGGGGAAAGTCCATTATCGTATTCTTGCTAGTTACAGGCCCCTCACCATGAAGCAGGAAACCCACACATCATACCTGAAGTTAAAAGAATTGCTCACCATCCAGCCCAATACCATACTCATAGGTGATTTTAACTATCCCTCCATTAATTGGGAAGCATACAGAACCCTAACATGCAGGCCCAAAGATTTCTTGACTTTGTTAATTCAAATATCCTGGAGCAGCTCGTCTGCCCCCCCAACTAGGGGAGCAAATATCCTAGTTCTGGTGCTTACAAATATAGGAGAGTACTGCACCCCACAGTGTGATGTTCTCACTGGTAAGATCAAATCAAAAAGTGGTCTCTCTTAAAGTAAAGTTAAAACTATGCCCTGCCACCTAACCCCAAAAACTTTAAGAACTTCTCTAAGGTAAATTACCCGCTATTAAGGGACAGCATAGCTAGTTTCCAAGCTCCCCCAAATCTAGAAAACACAGAAACCTATGCAGAGCCATATACAAAAACCCTGTGCAACCATATAAACAACTGCACAGAAATGGCAGTACCAGACCAAAATAAACCCAGGTCAAACTGCAAAAACAAGCCACTTTTGAGGACCCCTGATATTAATAGGTTGTACAACAAAAGAAATAATATCCTGTTGAGATGTAAGAGGAAATGTGCAAAACAGAGCAAAAAGACCCTCATTAGTCTAAACAAGAGAATCAGGGAACTAGTCCAGTCTCTGAAAGCAGACATTGAAGTAAAACTATCCTCCAAAGCTAGTGATAGCCAAAAGGCATTTTTCAGTTACGTTCACAATCGTAAGGGCAACACTCAACAATATGCAGAATTAGTTGTAGATAGCATCACCTATACTCAGCCAGAAGATACAGCAAATATGCTGGGTGACAAATTCAGCTCAAATTTTACCTCCTCGTTACTCCCAGCTCGCCTAAAAGAAAATACCCTCTACCACTCCACTGCAAATTATCACCTAAGAATAGGTTGCCACTGTCCTCTCTAAAGCTAAAAACATGACTTCAACGGGTTCTGACAATATACCAGTTTGCCTCTTAACCAGCTTAAATCAGGACTTTTCAGGCCCATTAGGATCTGTATTTAACCACAGACTCTGGACTGGCTTTGTCCCGATAGAGTGGAGGATAGCAACAGTCACCCCCCCCCTGCATAAAGGGGGGACCATCTACTGACCCAGGAAATTACAGACCCATAGGTTTGACTAGTCTTATATGTAAGGCCATGGAAAGAATAATCATGAACCTGATAAATAATGACATAGGAAACCGCCACAACTGAACCCTACCTAATTTGGCTTTGTCAAAGGCAGGTCATGCCCACTGAATCTAGTGGATTCCCTTGAGAAAGCCACTAAGACCATGGATGAGGGTAAAACAAGCCATACCACCTACCTCTAGTTGGCCATGGCATTTAACATGATTCCCCAGTCAGGTATTATAAAATAAACTCACTAAACTGGCCATAAATCCCCATATCACCAGATGGATAACCAATTAGCTCACTGCCAGGACATGTGTTTTAAGTTGGTGAATCCGTATCCAATAAAGAGGCCATTTACTAGTGGCGTAACACATGACTCAGTGCTGGGTCCACTCATGTTTGGAATACACTTCTCTGAAGTCAAGGCTAATGTAGAAGGCCTCTGGATGGTAAAGATTTCTGATGACTACAAGCTGGGGGCAATCATTTAATCCCCCAGTGATGTAGATATCCTTCAGGAGGGTCTAGATCAGACAAATGATTGGTGCTAGAACCATGGCCTAAAACTAAATATGAAAAAATGCATTATCATACCCTTTGGGAAGTCAGTTACCCCTGCAAATTACAATATCAATAGTACACTCCTAAGAGTAGACTCAGAGGTGAAAGATCTAGGTACACAGACAAATAGTAGTCTGAACATTAACCGCTATGTGTTCACAGTGGTGAGGAAGTCCGTCTGTGTGGCACAACTTATAAGTTAAAGTATGGCATCCAGCTCCAAGGAAATTGTAGTTCCGCTGTACTCAGCCTTCATTAGACCAATAATGGAGTACAATGCGTCATTTGGCATGTACTTGACTAGGCGCTTACAGCAACTGGAGCAACCTCAGAGGTTCCTCACAAGGAAAATACAGGGTGTAAGCATCATGTTCTATGTGGATAGACTAAAAGCCCTATCCCTTTACTGTGTCTTCTATTAACTATTAAGGGGTGACCTATGCCTGACCTACAAGGCACTCACAAATCCAGCCCTGATGGAGCTGCTACACATCCACAAGTCAAACAGCACAAGGGTCACCTAATCTAGGGATCTAAACTTAGTCAGTGACTCAAACAAAACATGCTGGAGAGAGAGATATGTGTCTTGGAGATTGCCCTTTCTTTGGAACAGGCATCTTATTCATAGCCAGCCTTAGGCATAGGCCACCTAGGCGGCTGCCTAGGGTGCCCCTCTAGCAGGGGTGCTTCTCAATATTTATTTGGTGTAGGTAGACCAGGTTGTGGGCACCAGGTGGTGTGGGGGGTGCCATGGAGCCCTTTTGCCTAGGGCACCAGTTGACCTAAGGCCGGTCCTGATCTTATTCACATTAAACAGAGCTCTTCCCTGGTTTTATTCAAATGAAGCTTGCATTAATGGATGGGGAATTGCAGATTCACACCTGGAGTACTACCTATGTTCCTTATGGACAGGGACAATCTGTAAGATACTCAATGCATAGGCACAAATCCATGCCATCCTTCTGCCCCTAGGGGCCATGTATTGAGTAAAAGTGGGTTATAATGGCTAGGCTTTTAAGCACTCTTAAGCTGTTAGTCTAACAATCTCCTATGAACCTATTAGATAATAAAAAACATGCTCTGTTATCAGTCTAGCTGTTGACTTGTACAATGTTCTTTATCCAGTCATGGTAATATTCAATCAATATGCCTTAATGCTCCTGTTTTTATGTCTAATGTATGTTTTTAAGTTAAACACATCCACAATTTCAGAGTCATGTCATCCCAACTCAACTCTTGTATATCCTTTTAATCCATACAGTGCCACCTTATTTTTACTGATGTAAAGTTTTAAATCGTTACATTCTGACCAGACCATAACAGAACCTAAGTAAACATTCAAATGATGTACATCCTAAGTTTATCACCTCTATGATTTTACAATCATCTGTATGACTGCAAATCCAATACTTTAAAGAGAAAGGACAGTCTGAAAAAATATTGAAAATATCGGTCCCAAAATGGAACCCTGTAGATCTCCTGCTTTACTTCTTTTCCAAGATGGTTTAGTACCCTGCATTATGACTCGCTGCACTCTTGTTAACCAAGATCTTATCTATTTAATAACATAGGAATTCTATCCTATGCTATGCAGTTGTGTTATAATTTATCATGAAATAAACCATCAAAACCTTCTGTACTTCCAAGTATACTGTGAAGTGTTATCTGCCATGTTCTCTCAATTCTGGTATCCTTTCTTAAACTTAATCTGACAGGTTGAAATTGAACAATATGTCATACAACCATTTTATGTGCCAGTAGCCTAGCAAGGGTGGGGCGAAGGGGGCAACTGCTCTGGGTGCAGTGTTAGAGGAAATGATAAGAGAGTTACTGCAGCTTTTTATGTACTGAATTGCCATACAGAAAACCAGTTCACTGAGACCTGGTTTAAATAATGCTCCTAAATATACTATCCATTTCCTTTCTTTATCAGTTAAAATTCTAGGTTTACTTGTCAACTTGCCAAAAACAAAAGTCATTTACGTCCATAAACACACCAAAGGTATATGATATTAGACACTTGATTACTTGTAGTAGTGAATGGGTGATCTATATGGCAGTGTGCCAGTGTGGGGCTTTCTTTGTGGGACAGACTTCTTTATCTCTTCGACAGAGAATAGCATTACATATCAGCGACATCAATTGTAAAAGAGCACGTAGCGCCTTGTACAAACATATCCAGATACATACAGGAGCACATTTCATTTTTTTGGGTATTGATCAGGTTGTAGGGGACAATTTAACATTGACCAGTAAACATAGAATTTTAACTAATAAAGGAAATGGATAGTATATTTAGGAGCATTATTTAAGCCAGGTCTCAGTGATCATTGGTGATTAGATTCAGTTTATAACATATGTTGGTTAGTGTGTTAAGTTAAATTAAACACATATTATATAATTTTTCATAGTAATGATTGGTATTTTGTTTTTTTTGTGTGTTTTTTTTGGTGTTTCCAAGAATTAAGTGTATTGTGTCTTTAAGTTATGCTGATTGAAATCTGTATATATTGTTGACTGTTCCCCCTTTGCAATACACAGTGATGACGCCAGGGGGTGAAACCTAGGTTTGTGTATTGAGTAACTGGATTTTTTGTGAGCTGGACATTAAAATCATGGCAGCACTCAGCCAAGTCTTTGTTTGGAGAATGTTTTATTTCTTCTTTTAGAAGTAATGTACCATTTGGATGCACTTATTTGTTGGTGCTGGATGTGGGGGAGCATGATTTATAATTAATCCGAGCACATGCTATACCGAGCACCTGATGTTTGTTGGTGAATATATATATATATATATATATATATATATATATATATATATATATATATATATATATACACACACACACACACACACACACACACACACACACACATATATATATATATGGATTCACTTTATAATTTCAAAATACTGAAATACCGAATGTCAGTATTTTGAAATCATAAAGCCGAACACCCATAATCCCAACAGCACACAATCGCAAAGCACACAATCACGAACACATACAAACCATACACCACACAACACATACATCGTCCAACCCACACTACAACAAACAAAACACACACAAACACAAAAACACAAACAAACCTACACTACATGTAAGAAGGGGGGCAAGCCCCCCTGCACCCCACCCCCCCTACTTATATATACTAACTCCGAGATCGCACAGACACAAAAAGGAAACACACACCCACACATTTCACAGTCCCTCGCACACACACAAACATTACACATATACATATATCCACACATTCAGACACATTCAAACTCCCACACATAACCCTTACAAAACACTCACTTACTTTCAATTGCACCTACATCCATACACGATACACTCCCAACACTGCACGTCACGTACCGTAAGCCATAACTGCAAATTCGAGATATTCTAATTTGTGATTATGCACTTTCGCGATTTTCAGTTTTTGACTTTATGATTTCAAAATACTGAAATTCGATATTTCAGTATTTCGAAATTATAAAGTGAACCCATATATATATATATATATATATATATATATATATATATATATATACATATCATGATATCTTTTCATATCACTGTTGCAGTATTCATAACTGAAGGGATCTCCTGCCAAGGATAGCCCAACGTCCGGCCAGTGTATCAAAGCCTTTAGTACTTACAGGTGCCATACATCACACGTAAGCTCACTGTGCAACGTGTAGGGCATAAGAGTGATGTATGGATGCACACAATGGGAAATTCTTTGCCACCAGTCTGAACACCATCATTGAACTTCGGTCTGAACACCTTTCTTCTGTGCTGGTAACCGAGCCACTTTTCAGATAAATGCCCCATTGGAGTACTTTTTCTTTAGTATTGGTTGGTTTCATGTCATCCAGAAAGGGAAGATGTCAGTGTGGGAGGCAGATTCCCCATAAAGACTGTCATGACCACTGTCTCTTCTGTTTGGGTGCTTCCCATGAACATACACAGTGTACTACCTGTCAAGCTTTTGTCTCCAAGACCCTGCTTATTCGTCTCTCCTCTTTGTCTGTTTATCTTGCAAATCAATATCTTAAGCTATTGGCTCAAGGTGCTATGGAAGAATCTTCCCATCCCGACAGTCAGCTGTCTGCCAAGACAAAGGCCAAAAAACTTGGGTCTGATACAGTTGCTGTGCAGCCTCCCCGAGACATCTTTCTCTCGAGGCTAGTAAAAGCCCAGAGGATCATCTGGTGCTTGCTTTGGATTCCTCTGCTGCAACCCCATAGGAGGACAGCATGGATTCAACTTCCTGTACGTCTTTTGAGGCTTTACAAACATCTGATCCAATGTTGAGATGAAACCTCGTCTAATTATATCTGAGGGACCAAGGGGGATTCAGCAGATCTTAGTGAGGGAGGAGATCCCTATTACACTAACTGAGTGTTGCTAAGGGTCTCACCCTACTAGGGTGTTTCATGCAGGCATCCCACAGAAAAAGAAACAGAAAACCAAGCATATTTCCCCAGCAGTTAAGGATCCCCAATGAGAATAGTGGGATTTTACTCAGAGGTTGTTTATGATTTAAAGCCACTTCAAGAGGTGTCTGTGCCTGCCCCTCCCTGGTATTTCACTCTTAAAAGACCTAGGGGAACTGGATTCATCTGATTAGTTTCAGGGTTTTGGTGAAGAGTCCTTAGCCTACTTTTCTCATATCCCCTCCCCTCTGGACTACGGTTCAAAGGAAGAGGATTCTATTAGTCCATGTTTTCCTTTAGAAGAACTCTCCTTTGGGGACACTGTTACCAGTATGATGGAATTCTTTAAGTGGGATTGCTCTTACATTTCTGATATCCAGAAAAGGTGTTATGAACTCCTTCAGATGGAGTCTCCCAAACCTTCACCTGTTCCCCCTGTTTTAACTACCTTCCTAGATACTTTTTCAGTAGCTTCTGTGACCCCTGATTCTTAGCCCCCAGCTCCCAGGAAACCAGACAGATTTTACAAGGTGCCTGAGTTTCTGTATAAATGCCCTTCTGATGATTCTTTTGTAGTGCCGGTCTCTTCTTACACACCCTCCAGGCTGTTGCCCTCTGCCAAGTTGTCCTTTAGACAAGGATAGTAGGGCCATGGAAAGGCTGGTTAAGAAGATTTATACTGCTGCCACCTTATCCTTTAGGGCCATTAACTACCAGACTCATATGACCAGGTTTGTTTTGGTCCTCGTTTGTTAGGTTTCTCAGGTAATTTATGATCTTCTTGACTCTGTTGGGAATTATTCTGCCCTTTCCTTGTTGGGTACCACCTGTCAAGTTGCCCACTCTGTTAAGTGCAGTTATGATGCAGCTGATGCCTCCTCCAGGGCTGCTGCCTTTGATTCTGTTATGAGGCATTACTCATGATTTTGTCTTCAGGCTTTGCCTGGTGACATTAAGGCCAAACTAAGAGGGAGGAAGCTCCTTTGGATAATAAAAATGTTTTTGGTGCTGCTGATGAATGTTTTAAGTCTATACATGATAAGGGAAAGGCCTTGCAGGAGTGGAAACATATTTTTGTTTCTCCTATTCCAAAGTTTCAAATAAATTACCCTTCCAAACCTGCTTTTGTTCACAGGCAGTCTCGTCCTCCACCTAAGGATAAAAAGAGTTCTAGACGTGTGCCTTCTGCTAAGTCTACTTAAACCCTTACTTCCCAGAAACCTACTTTTCAGAACAAACTGGGTTCTATTTGGCAATTTGCTTCCCCTTTCCCTCAGCCAAATTCCTTTATCCCTCTGTCTTTCTCTGTTCCCTTCCAAATTGGTTAAGAATTACAACATACTCTTGGGTTCTATACATTATCTGCCAGGGGTATTTTATGGTTTGGAAATCCCTTCCTCCCTTTTTGGGCATCTCTCAACCTTCTTGACAACAGCTTCCTTTTTTCTCAGAGGTGCTTCATTCTTTTTTGGTCCTGGGCACTATTCAAGCTGTACCCCCTACCCAGGTAGGGAGGGTTTTAATTCTAGAATGTTTTTGGTTCCCAGGAAGGAGGGCACTTGGAGACCAATTCTGGACCTTTCCCAGCACAACACTTTTCTCAAGATTCCTTTCTTTTAGATGTTGAATCTTCAAACTTTATTTTCTGTTCTTCCTCCCCAGGCCTTTCTGGTCTCTCTCAATCTCAAGGATGCCTAAGTTCATATCCCCATCCACCCCTTTTCAGGAAATTTTTGTGTTTCTCTGTTTCTTCTTTGCATTTTCAGTTCTCTGCTTTGCCATTTGGCCTGTCTACTGCTCCATGGATATTCATCAGAATGCCTAGCTCCTGTCATTGCCTTTTGCAGGATGAGAGGAGTTCAGATTTTTCCTTATATGGATGACTTTCTCATTCAGACTTTCTTCCTTGAGGCTCTCCTTCAGGCTCTCCAGTTTACTGATCCCTTTTAGGCACATCTTTTCTGAGAATATGCTTTAGGTCTTGCAGGAGGCTAGGACGCCCACTACCAGGAAATCATATCTGTCCAAATGGAAAATGTATTCTGTCTGGTGCCTCTATTGCAACCAGGATCCTCTGTTTGTGGATATTCCTCTGGTTGTCTCTTATTTGTGTGCTTCATGCTGGGTTGGCATATTTTTCAGTTAAATCTGCCCTTGACTCCTTCTCTGGCCTCTAGATTTGAGGTCAAGCAGTTTCTTAAAGATGTACTTCATATCAGGCCTCCCAGTAAGTCAATTTTGCCTTCCTATGACCTCTTGTTCTTGAAAAGTTGGCTCAGGCTCCTTTTGCGCCTGCTGCATTAGCTTCCTTACAACATTGTACTTAGAAGACTGTTCTTCCTTTGGCCCTCACTTCAGCTAAGGATGTGTCTGAGCTTCAGGCTGTCATGGCTGTTCCTTCCTTGTTAGTTTTTCAGAGAGACAGGGTATTTCTTTGTACTAATCCTTCTTTTATGTCCAAAGTGGTCAATGAGTTGTCCTTTAATCAGTCTATTCATCTGCCTTCCTCTTTTCCTTCTCCACAGTCTGCCAGTGACACACCTTGGATTTGTATACACAGCGCAGATATTATTTGGATAAAACTAAAGTTATGGAAATCTAAGCAGCTTTTTGTTTCCTTTCTTCTGAGGTGCTGGGTTTAGTTGCATCTAAGTAAACCATCTATTCCTGGATTTCTAAAGCCATTTTGATTTATTATTCTTTACTCATCGGTAAAAGCTCATTCTACCAGGGCAATTGACTCCTCTGGTGCTTTTGTCAAGGAGCTGGATCACAATTCCATCCCTGAGGCTGCTACTCTTCATTTAGTTA
The DNA here is from genome assembly GCF_019279795.1 of Protopterus annectens. Lineage (NCBI taxonomy): Eukaryota > Metazoa > Chordata > Ceratodontiformes > Protopteridae > Protopterus > Protopterus annectens. The sequence goes on from NC_056743.1 coordinate 1,048,756,470, forward strand.
TGAATGCTGCAACAGTAATATGGAAGGACATAGTACAGTTGTGTAAAATCTTATCCTAACAGTAGACGTACTTCTCTTCACTGCTGAAGTATTCACTCCTCCCTCTTGTTTCCTCTGCTCTAGCCTGTTCTTTCTTGCTCTCCTGGCTGAGATCTATTCTCCCTTTTTCTCCTACTGGATACACATGTTCTTCTTTGTCCCTAGGGGCATTCTGTTCTTCCTGAGGCTTATTCAGTTCTGAGTGTGTGCATCTGTACATCACCTTTATGCGCTACAACTTGTGCCGGGAGCACATGGTGGTGAACGGTTCCTGTAAATACTAAAGGCTATGGTATACTAGCCAGACATTGGGCTATCCTTGGCAGGAGATCCCTTCAGTTATGAATACTGCAACAGTGAAGAGAGGGGCATCTACTGTTATGATAAGATTTTACACAGCTGTACTTTCTCCTTACTGAATTTTAATGCATTTAATACAACATCCTTCAATTATTGAATCATGATGTTGAAGAAATCATTTGCTCCTACAGTTGTGCATACACTACTGTGTGTATGTATTTTGGACACCAGTCATGGACACAAAAGAACTAAATCTATCAGCTTTATACCATGTACGGCTGAAAGTGTATTTTTTTCTCAACACTATTTAATAGCCTTAACTGCTGGCTAGCAAGTTTGTTATCCAAAATGAGTATACCCTTGTTTAGTTTTGTGTCGTCAACAATTAGATGACTCTCATTTCTGTTTCTCTTGTACATTATTTTCATCTGCCCTTAAAGCTGTTTCATTATGCCACATGTTTCAGCACCAGTTATGTGTGATTGAGTTTTACTTAAATTATTTTAAAATCTTCTTTTCTTAATCTCTGCATGTGAATGATCATCCCTTTCAGTTACTTTTCTTGATCTCTTTAGTTATTTTCCTTTTTGGATTGTTTTGTTAACTGTTTACAATTTTTTTTCTATTGGTTTTCCTTTTGTTATAGTTAGAAAGCCGCTCAAACTTTTACTGTCATTAGTTAGTTTCTATCTCTCCTTTGATTTTGATTTTCTTCAGTTTTTGAAACATTTAATCTAAACTCTGTAATAATGTTCACACCATGTGTAATTTCAGGTACCACATTCTGCTTTTTTAATTTACTTTTTTCATGAACTAGATCAATATTATCTGAAATTGCTTGAATCACTACATCAACACCTGAATTAGATGTGTGGATTGTCCCTTTTTGTTTAATAACCACTGGAAATATATGTTTGGTTGGTAAAAAAACTCTAAGTCATGTGGATCTATTATAATCCCAGTTTCATTTCCATTTCTAGATATTTATATTTTTTTCTGCTACCTCTTTCAGGTTGTAGTCAATGGATGACTTAAATGTTCTTTTTAACTTTTTCTTTTGACTTTTCTTTCTTTCTATGTCTGTCATATTAATTTTGGGAGATTTTTACTTAGCAGTTTCCTAGGTATTTTTTATTTAGATGATCTCTTTATATTGCTTCTTAAACCATACCTTCTCAAGCTTCTTAAATGCCTCAATAATTCCTGATTGTATCTATTGATTGTTTGTTTGACAACCCCTGATTCTAGATTATTTCTATTAGTCAGTTGTACTGATTAAGTTCTTATCTGGTATGTCACACTCACTTGTTAGAATTTTGCTTATTTTTCATAAAATAGTTCTCTGAACATTTTTTGACAGCTCAAATAGTGTTATGAGAAGTTTCTTAAACTGACATTTACACTTATGAGATGAATTTTCTAACTTTGTTCTCAGTATATTTATATGGTTACAAATTCTTTAGATGAGTAGAGAGACATCCTTTAAAATGTCATCTACAGTGTTTGCATGTGACAAAAAAAAACTGTATCAACAATTCTTCCAAATCATTTAATGACTCCATTTAAACTTTTGTAATAACAATAATTAATGCATTGAAATATAAATACTAAATATATTTCTTGAAAAGAAAAAAAAATAAAATAAATTTATAATTCAATAAAGTAAAATTGTTTACTGTATCTTGGTAATAAAAGACAGCTAGAACTGTTGTATACAAATATGCATAAAAATCCCTAATGTAGAAGATCCTAGTTTACCTCCGTGACAATAGATATACTAGTCTCATTTCAATTTTCCTTCAATGTTATGCCAAAAATATAAACTAAAAACAACTTTCTAATCTTATACAATATATTATTATCAATTCAAAGGAATGTTTATTTTCAAAATAATAAACAGTTTATTGTAACAGCCTTAGGCTATATTCAGTACATGTATACTGAAGACTAATGAAAATACTATGAATAAATTATTTACTGTTTAATAATAATAATTATAATAGTAAACTTTCCAAAGTAAAATATTCAAATAACATACACAAAAATTCTCTAAGGCCCAAGTTTATCACTACAACAATAGATATATTCTACCTTCTGCAAGGTAAGCAAACTAAACATCTGTTTCACTCAAAACTTCATAATTATATTAGTTGGAAGGTAAATGCATTTTTTTCAAAAAGTAAATTATTATAGATAATAGTGACTTACCAATATGTGTGTTTTTGCATCTTCTCGTGTATATGACTACTCATGTTATGACTATTTGCAGTCTCAATGTAATTAAAATAGAAATAATGGGGTGGGAGATTCAATGTTATGTTCAGTAATCACCAATGATGTTTCAAGCAATTATATGTGAGGAACTTCCACTCCCCCCAAAAAACGTTTTTCATGAAAACTTACCTTAGTGCAGAAGCTAAGATCTGCATCTACAATAACGGTTCTCACTAACACTTCAGTTTAACTAACACTAGAGCTGCAAAGTAGAATCACTGAAGGGAGCGAACAGGAAAGGACATTTTGCAGTTACTTTCCAAAAGACTGCGAAATTACGTCCAACCTGTGGACACATTTTGAACTGGTGATAAAATGCATGTGTCAAGCTCTGTGTTATAGTCCTTTGAAACTTTATCATCTGAATCACCTTTTAAAGGATAGACAAAGCTGTGATAAAATTCCCTACTTTACAGAAGCTTGTATGAGTGTTGCAGCAAACAATTCTTGTTTTGACTGGTTTGATAGACATTCAGCAAAGAAGTTCACTGAGAAATTGCACAGACCTTTGGATTTTCAAACTGCGCAGATGCTGTGGTCCAGTCATGCTGTCACTGGTTTGTACTAAAGAAGCACAAACTTTGGTGTTTAAGCATTGTCTTTCAGAAAGAATTGTACTGTTAGTTTTGCAGGTCTGCTGACTAGTCAGGAAGGAAAAGGTGGCCAGCAAAGTAAGAGTGCATGGAGAAGTCACACTTGTGTCACATGATTTCATTAATGAGAAGACGAAGAAAGCATCAGTGTTTGCAACGGAAAGCTGTATATTGTTTTATTACTTCATAAAATTGGTGTGTGTGTGTGTGTGAGAGTGTGTGTTTTGTTTTGTTTGTTAAGGTGTGTCATGTAATTACTATGGGAAACTGAGGAAGAAAGTTAGAAAGTGGGAAACAGAAAGTAGAAAAAACAATAGAAGGAAATGATACAGTGATAGATGGGGATAAAGCACTGACTATGATCCAAGAGACCAGAGTTTGATTAGTGGATAGGGCATGTGAGGATGCTGGCAGGGAGGAGGGCAGCTCCAGTCAGGGCTGTCATCTAGAAATTTAGCAGAGGCTAGAGCAGAGAGATGAAACTGGGTTGGAGGAGGCAGGAGGTTAGAATAGGCTTGACTGACCCCTATGGACCTGGGAGTAGGACACACGCTCAGGCTACTACTCATTGTACCAATGAGTCCACAAAGAAAGGAAAACAGGAGGATCAGGAAACATCTGAAGAAGAAATATGAGCAAGGCAAAGAAAAAGAGATTTAATGTGGTACATTATTTATGCAAAGGAGAAAGCAAAACTAATCACTACAAAAAGAGCAGCACCAAAGATACTTGAGAAATATAGGCAAAGGCATCCAGACATGGAAAATTTAACAATACAAAATATAAGAAAACAAAGAGGAAAAGTAGAAAAAATGATTACTAAAGGAGAAGTTAAAGAAATAGAAACTGAGGTTATGGATTACCTATGAAGTGAAGTATTCAGTGTAGAAAATCTATCTCTGATAACATCAGAGGAGGATAGAGTAATGGATACCCGAATTAGGGAGAAACCATTGGAGAGGGAAACATCTGATCAGTTGCCATATGAAGATACTTTGGAACCTTCCATAGGAAAACATTGCAAGAGTTCAGCTGGAGTTGCACAGCAAGGGTAGGAACCGGAACCTATGGCAACTCTGATGCAGTTAATGTTGTAGAGTGGTAGTCCAATGAGATCCCATATGAAAGAGCAAAGGATGCAGCATTCTACCTTCACCAAGAATGATACCACAATACCAAAAAAAAAATGTTTGACTTCAACAACTGAATTAGTTTTTGGTGTCTTTCTAAGGAGATCCAGTATCAGCCTGGGATGACATGGTTGACAGGCCACGATGCTTTGCCCTGTCACCCCTAGGGTTCTGGATTTTGGTCAAAGCTCTTGCCTCCCCCATTGTGCCTTTTTTAGGCCATGTCCCAAAGACAAATCTTCCAACATAAAAGATCTGTCAAAAACAAATTGAAGGTCATGCTGCTCAATGCTAGGAGCCTTAATCTGAAAATGCACTCACTGGAGGCTCTTCTCACACTGGAAGATGCCAATGTCTGTGCAGTCACGGAAACTTGGTTCAGGGCTGCAGACAGCACCCCTGCCTTACCAGGGTATACCTCATTCCACAATTTCCGACCCCAAAATGAAGTCAGAAAGATAGAGTGTCTATCTTCATTAAGGACAGGCACACCTCCAGACTGGTTTACCAACATGATGCACTGGAATTACTTCAGGTGCAACTGACAGTTGGCAAGATACCCACCCAAGTTATAGCCAGCTATAGGTCCCCCTCTATGTCTCAGGACACCCACACCTCTTACTTGGACCTACTTGACTCCATCAAGGTACCCCCTAACACCCTGATCCTTGGTGACTTCAACTACCCCACCATAGACTGGGTGAACTATTCCTGCACTAATGCACTCACCCAATGATTCCTTGACTTCATCAGTTCTAACACATTAGATCAGCTGGTCTTATCCCCCACAAGGGGAGATAACATATTGCACTTGATTCTCACCAACATGGGTGACCACTGCACCACTCCCATAGTACGTTCTTCCCTGGTGAGATCAGATCATCTGTCTGTCTCATTTGAAGTTTCTAGCCCACCCAACCCCTCCCTGGCCATAACCAGGCTAAAAACTTCTCAAAAGCTGACTACAACCTCCTAAGGGAGGGTATCAGCAGATTCACACCCCCCCCCCTCAGATGATGCAGACAACTATGCTGAATAGTACAGTGCCGTATACAAGCACCTGTACAACTGCATGGACTAAGTCATACCCAACAGAACTAAAATCTGCTCCTCAAGAAAATACAAACCTGTCTGGTGGACATCCTCTATCAACAGGCTTTATAACAAAAGGAAGAAACTGTTGTCCAAGGGTAAAAAGGAACAAATTACAAATTGGAAAAACTCCCTCTTCTGCCTCAACAAGCAAATTAGATCACTAGTGAAAACCTCCAAAGCTAATTATGATTTGAAACTAGCCTCCAAAACAAAGGGAAACCACAAGTCCTTCATCAGTTACATTAGGAATCTCCATGGCAAAGCCCAAGTTTGTTCTGAACTAGTACTTAATGGTACCACTTACAATGATCCTGCTGACTTAGCCAACCTGCTGGCTGATAGGTTCAGCACAAACGTCACCCCCTTATCACCCCACAAAGGCCCAGTCAACACCTGATACTTGTCTCACACCTCACATCTCTGTAGATAAAATGTTAAAGGCCCTATCCAAGGCAAAGAACACAGCTTCCATGGGACCTGATAATATCCCAGGCTGTATTCTGCACCATCTCCAGCAAGAACTAGCTTTGCCATTGAGCACCCTATTCAACCACAGCCTAACTACAGGCTTCATTCCAGCAAAATGGAGAACTGCTATTGTCATCCCTTTGCACAAAGGTGGTGCCACTACTGACTCGGGGAAACTATTGCCCCATCAGCTTGACAAGTTTGATCTGTAAAGTCATGGAGCTTATTATTATGGATCTCATAGACAAGGACACAGGCAATCTCCAAGCACTTGACCCCACCCAGTTCGGACTTGTCAGGGGCAGATCTTGCCTGTTGAACCTAGATGACTTCTTTGAGACTGTCACCAAGGCCCTGGATGAGGGAAAGTCAGTACATACAGCATACCTTGACCTGGCCAAGGCCTTTAACACAATCCCCCACTCAGGAATCATCAAAAAGATAACACAACTTGGTGTTAATCCCTATCTAGTCAGATGGGTGGCCAACTTTCTCATAAATAGGACCCACAAGGTCAAGGCTCACAGATAGGACCCACAATGTCAAAACAGGTGCTGCCACCTCTGACAGCAGACCTGTCACTAGCGGTGTTCCCCAGGAATCTGTCCTGGGATGCCTACTGTTTGGCATATACTTCTCAGAGGTTCAGGCAAAGACAAAGGGCCTGTAGCTGACCAAGTTTGCAGATGACTGTAAGTTGGGTGCTGTTCCTGACTCCCCAGTTGATGTTAACATACTGCAAGAGGGTCTCACAGCTACAAATAACTGGTGCCAAAGTCAATGGCTTAAGTTAAATGCAAAAAAAATGATCATACCATTCGGCAAAAGCATGGCCCCTACTGATTACCACATCAACAGCAACCCCCCTAATCACACAACCTGTGGTAAGAGACCTGGGTACTCAGGTTGATAACAATCTCACATTCGACCATCAAGTGGCGGCGGTGATCAGAAAAGCATTTTACTTGGTTCATCTTATATGTGAAGGGATTGGATCCAGAAAAAAGGAGGTTATTACCTCTCTGTACTCCTCCCTCACCAAGTGGAAAGGCCACAGAAATACTTCACAAAGAGAATCCATGGCTTCCAAAATCTATCCTCTGTGGACTGGCTTAAATCATTATCACTCTACTCGGTATCATACAGATTGCTCAGAGGTGATCTATGTTTCACCTACAAGGCAATATCGGAACCTGCCCTACTAGAGATGCTCCATATCCATAAGTCTAACTCCTTGCGTATTACCCGCTTGGTAGGCCTGAATCTAATATGCGACATCAACAAAACCTGCTGGAGAGACAGGTTTGTCTGCCAGAGGCTGCCCTGTCTCTAGAATAGACTTCCCATAAATGTCAAACAGAGTACCTTACTCGCCCTCTTCAAACACAACCTTGATGAGTGGATGGGAAACCATAAATTTGTCCTAGGGTTTCCACCTTTGTCCCTCACTGACAGGGGCAATGGGTGCTGGCTGAGGTTTCTTTTTTGGGGATAAACTCTTGGCTAAGCTTTTAAGGGCCCCAGGGCCATTAGCCTAGTAACCGCCCATAACACAGGATGAAATTGAAGAGAATGTGGCACAGGAAGATGCTGTGGAACTTTCTATAGAATGCTCACAGGAAATGGAGAACAAAGAATGTGACCTCAGTTTAGAAGAAAATTATCTAAGAGAACAGTTGCTTGATTTAATAGAGATGGCGAAACATATTAAGATCAATGAAAGAAATAGACTACGTAAAGCCAATAAAACCCAAATAGCTAGAAGTTTTATAAAACAAATGTACACAGTAATTAGGACTGTGCATAGAGATTCATGGGATGTAACAGAAGTAAATAGGATATACTACTGTGCAGCTAAATTAATAACAGATAGTCTTACCACAAAAACATAGGGTAGGAAGGGGAGAAACTGGATGCCATCATGGAAGTCTCAAATAGAGAAAACTATAAAGCAATTAAGACAAAAGTGTCACTGGTAGAAGAGGATAGAAAACAGAACAGGTCAACAAAAATACTCTGAAAGTTAGAAGTGATAAAAGCAATGCTCAGTATCTGAACAGATCAGGATCTATCGTGCACTGTCTCAAATAATAAACTAAAAAATATCAGTACATGCAGAAAAACGTATACGATATGCAGATAAATATAAAGGAAAAGTACAAAAATAAACAATTTATTGATGACCCAAAAAAGTTTTATAGAGAATTGGGAAACCAGGCAAAAGGAATTAAAACACCACCAAAAACGAAGAAATAGATACATTTTAGGGAAATATCTATGAAAATGCTGTGGAACATAAAAAAGCTGCTAAATGGAAAGAAGAAGTAAAAGAAAGAATAAGAAGTTCAAATGTAAAGGATATGAAATGGGAAGAAGTAACAGTCAGAGAGATTAAAACAAAGTTAAGAAAAGCTCCTAATTGGAAACCCCAGGCCCATATGCAGTACCTAACCTCTGGCTAAAAGTATTAACATCTTTACATGGAAGATTTAGTCATAAGTAAGAACTATTTGTATGCACACTCAGAACAGGCACCAGCCTGGTTAACAAGAGGAAAAACAATACTCCTACTCAAGAGTGAACCTGCAAGCTATCCTAAAAACTATAGAGCAATAACTTGCCTTCTAAAGATGTATAAACTATACACTGGAACTGAAGCTGACAGAGTTTATTGTCATTTAGAAGATAATTCAGTCATGGCAATATTTTATTTTTATTATTTTCTATTTGTTTACCAGGAAAGTCCATCTGGGCCAAGTACCCATTTTCAGTGGAGGCCTGGGGAGAAAAGCTCCAAAAAGGAATTTACAGATAACCATATATAACAATAACATAAAGTGTAATAAAAGAAAGTCATATGGAACAAAGGATCA